>NC_083772.1:41078477-41215977 GCF_963514075.1 Conger conger | reverse complement strand
TCCCCCGCCAGGCCCCGCAGCCCGGCCCCAGGGCCCCGCCGCTCGGGCCCCGCCCCCCCGGCCCCCGGCCCGCCCCTGGAGCCCCCGAGGACCGCCCCGTCCGTCTCGTCCCCGCTGCAACCCCAACTCCTGCCCTCGCCTCGCCCCCTGCCCCCTCCGACCCCCAACCCCCACCCGCGACCCCCCTCCTCCGGCCTCCCGCCCATCCCAAACCAGGCCGGACCCCACCGGCCCCCGTCCCGGAGCCTGCAGCGCCCCCTGTCTGCCTACAGCAGCAGCCTCAGCCTGACCAGCGTGAGGTTAGTGCCTGAGCACGTCGTCTTATTCAGCTCCACTTCCACTCACAGCCGTTTCCCAACTATGAAACGCTTCTGTCTACTGCAGTCACGGGGCCTTTCATCTAGTCCTTATTTTGGGGGACAAAAATAATAAATAATTGATTTTCAAATCAAATTATCAAGTCAATTTTATTTGTATACCTCAGGAGTATACCTCAGAATGATATCTCAGGAGTGACTCAAATATCCGAGACCAAATTTTCTGGGGATGGTGTTGATACTATACCTTAACTTTGGTGAAATGTTTTTATATAAAACTTTATTTTCAGTTGACTGACCCAAACTCGACCGAACCGCAGGTAAACCCGGTTCAACCCACCCATCAGACTGTAGGCTACGAACTGCAAAACCGAGCATACGGATTACATTACGTTACATTACATTACATTATATTATTCCCACTTATTCAGAGGGACGTACAACAAAGTGCAAATTGCATACCCATAACCAGGGACAAGAACCCTTAGGTCCTCGAGTAAGTATAATTTCAAGCGCTAAAACCACAACAAAGACTTGGGCCTATTAATCGGATTATATCTAAAACCGTCTTATACAGCAGCAAGCATGCTGGCCAGTGTCCCTCCAATAAGCCTCCTCTCTCTGTGTTTCTGTCCAATCAGCAGCAGGCATGCTGCCAAGTGTCCCTCCAATAAGCCTCCTCTCTCTGTGTTTCTGTCCAATCAGCAGCAGCCGGAGCAGCACGCCGGGCAAGCTTCAGGGCCCGCCCCCTGCCCACCCCCAGCTCCTCCCCCACCACCACCAGCACCACCCGTCTGCCGGAACCTTCCCCGTGTCCATCCCCAGCCGGGGCCCCTCCCCCAGCCGGGGCCCCTCCCCCCAGGGCTACCCCCACTCCCTGCAGCCCTCGCCACACCCACACCACCCCAATATGTTTGCTCCGCCCCCGGCTCTGCCCCCGCCTCCACCACTCACGCCCAGCACGCACCCCAACGGGACCCCCTACTCAGGTACGTGGCTCTGCCCCGGGGGGGGGTAAAAGGCTGCCTGTCACGGGGGTAAATCCAGGCAGATGCTTCCTTGGCAGACTGTGGAGAGTATCGCACGCAAGGGGTAGAGTCCTATTTCTCTATCAACTCTGCCTTACAAAATTTGTGGTGCTGTGCTGTCAGAGAAAGATGGCATTGATGGGTGTTACGTGGGTTCAGTTCTTGGAATTCTCACTGGTTTCTCAGGCCTGAGTCATGACATCACTTCCAGGTGTAGACTGTGTCACACTGTGTTTGGACACTGCACACCCCGGGTCGGCACCAAGGTCATGTCCTTGGTATCTGTTTTG
Source organism: Conger conger (assembly GCF_963514075.1). Classification (NCBI taxonomy): domain Eukaryota; kingdom Metazoa; phylum Chordata; class Actinopteri; order Anguilliformes; family Congridae; genus Conger; species Conger conger. The sequence continues at coordinate 41,214,342 of NC_083772.1, read as the reverse complement.
TCCATTTCTGAAGCCATTGTTAAGCAAGAACGTTGTATTAGGAATGGTCTTTAATATTTGCTCAAATTTAAGCCAAATCTGGAGGCATATGTACAACATGTACCAAACCCCCCCACCCTCAGCCCGTGCCGGCTTGACCTGTAGTTTTTAGGTCTTAGTTACGCCAATGCAGGTCTTGAACAACACACTGTACGCACTGCAAGAAATCCTGTCCAGTTAAGTGTTTTAGTTTCGCAATGTGACTTAAAATCTTATTTATTTCTCTCAGGTAAAAAATATCAGCTTGTTTTAAGTTGCCATTTGCTTGACAAGTTAACTTTTCTTACCCCATTGGCAAGTCTTGAAATGAGTAAAACTGTCTCACCTCATTGCCAATATTTGTGTCTTTTTTAGCAAAAAGTAATATAAATGCTTGAGTAATACTTGAGACTGACTTATTTTTAGGTTTTTGCCGTGATCAATCATTGGACGTATTACATGGGCGTATCACACAGATGCCCGTGTATGTGCGTATAAGTGAGCCGTGTGCTGAAACCTTCGGGCTCTCCCTCCCCACAGAGCAGGACCTCCTGCGGCAGGAGCTGAACACGCGGTTCCTGGCCTCGCAGAACGGCGACCGCGGGGCGTCCCTGGGGCCCCCGCCCTACCTGCGCACCGAGTTCCACCAGCACCAGCACCAGCACACCCACCAGCACCAGCACACCCACCAGCACACCTTCAGCCCCTTCCCCCACGCCGTCATGCCCACGCCTGCACCGCCCCTGGTGCGTACCCCGGCCAGAAATGTGAGGATAAGTACACACACGCCATTTTGTGGGCTGGCCGAATTTCGCCAAAAGATGTGCGTGTCAGGTTAGGTGTGCTCCTGCCGTTGCCCTTGACCAAGACCTGGGCTCAGAACTGGAGTTTAGTCCCCAGGCACTGCACTGTGGTGCCCACTGCTTCTAAGTAGCTTGGATGGGTGAAATACAGAGGACACATTTCCCCACGGTGATCAATTGGGTGTACCCTATTTTACTTTCTCAGTTACCAGGATCCTATGGGCTGGGCTACCAGGTGGAATTCTTAGGTCCAGAATAAAATGATGTTATTATATTAGTCCTGGGCCTGGGACAGTCATACTTATTCACAGACCCTAGCCTCCCCTCCAGGGCCTGTACCCGACGTGCAGTCAACAAGGCTTGAATCATTTTAAATGAACATTTTTAAATAGTCATTGACGCAGCTAACGATGCTAGCTTGCTGATTATGCTAGATCGCTTATCTGAGATGTTTTTTGAAAAAAGGTAAGAACAAATATTACATTAAATAAAGTTAAAGGGGCAATAGGTAAGATTTTTGTGTCAAGACCATTGTAAATCCCTTCCTATCATTGAAAAAGGCGCACTGACATGTTGGGTAACGTTGGCGGATGTTGGGTAATGTTGACTGGCTGGTTGTCCCCCCATAATGCTCATGGGACCGCCTCAGTAATGATGGGACAAGGCCCTCTGTTTTATGGGGCCGGATTTGGGCTCTGGGTTGAGTTTCTTGTAATGCCCTTGTTTACTAACCTGGCTCCATCCGGATTTTTAAAAAATCTTTATGTAGCCAGTCCAATATGTCTTTGAGACTGCGCTTTACTCTTAAGCTACCCGTGCATTACAGGATTTTTACAAGTTTATGATCTATTTTTCCCCCCTACCCGCTGTTCACATCCAGGCTGTTTGTGTGCGTGCTCTGTGGGAATTCTGTCTTTTATTGCGGCCTTCAAAATATAAACCCACCTATAAAATCTTTGATGCAATTGTAGCTTTTGCAAACAAGCCACAAATATCTTGAATATAGGATTTGGTCTCTGTAATCTAGTTTGAGGTTAGTTTAGGTCACAATTAGGTCACAATAATGGAGGAATTGTGTTCAAATAAAAGCCAATCCTTTTTTTTGTTATGGTGGGGGTGGTTTATCCCCAAAGCATCAGACAAGCACGCTCAAGGTTTACCAAAAGTATGTGTTCCTTTTGCTTTCAGCTTGTACTTATTAACCCTTTTGAAGATAATGTTTTTTCGATTTTAAAAAAAATCAGTGTTCTAGAACTTTCAATTACATTTTCTCATTTCAATTTGCGATTGTTACATCAACACTGGAACGTTCAGTTGAGAACATTCTTATCACATATTTGTGGATCATACACGTTCAAGGGCTAAAGCAATTATGGAAATAAGCTTCCTAACTAGACGTGATCGCCTTATTTAGGTCAAAAGGTCAGATTGTGTTAACTGCTTAGGGCACCCAGGGACGTTTAACAAACTGAAATCCCATTCAGGTGCTCTGCATCATCATGTCTGGTCCACCTCAGCAAAGCCAATTTGAAGATAGGATGAAAGGAACATTTGAAAGGATTGCTTTCACCTCCCCTTTGCCTGGCCATGCAGAAGGCTATCTGAAGGAGAGGAGTGCTGTAAATGTAAAACTTAAGGAGAGATGGGATTTGTAGTGTGCAGCCAGTTCTGTTCTCCAATAAAGACTCACCAACGCACTTCTCTGTATAATTTCTTAAGACATTGCCTTTGCCACTGTCTTTTTAGTTAAGTGTCACTTTTGAGCCCTTGTGGGAACCTTTTGTGGAAATGGCATGTTTCACTGGGGAAGTGAGCACAAGGGTGCACCAAAGAGCCATCCCCATGGAAAAGTAAAAATGTATGCTGTCCGTTGGTGGTTCATGTAAACGGTTCTCTCTTTGACTGGGCTCTTTGTTCAGAGACGGTATGTTGTGTTTTGCTTACGCATTTCCTTTTTTTCTTATTCCCTTGCAGTTCGAGAAATTCCCAACCAAAGTGGATCCTTTCTACAGGCACAGCGTAAGTAAGCAATGCTGTAGTAAACAGACCTGGATCAAGTACGGAAATACTTTATCTTGTGATTGGCCCAACCAAGAGGACCAGCACTTTGCATTTTTGAGAGTATTACATAGGTTCCAACACACCAGACAGTAAAGCTCAGACAAGTGTAGAAAAGTATTTGAATCCAAAACCATTATGTATAAGTCTGATTTATGAACCTGTATGATTAGTGCGTCTTCAATAAGCAGCCGTTGTAGTGATGCTTACCCCGGGGTGGGGAATCAAACCCTCAACCCTCCGACTCCCAGACAACCCCCCGACTCCCAGACAACCCTCCGTCTCCCAGACAACCCTCCGTCTCCCAGACAACCCTCCGTCTCCCAGACAACCCTCCGTCTCCCCGACAACCCTCCGACTCCCAGACAACCCTCCGTCTCCCAGACAACCCTCCGTCTCCCAGACAACCCTCCGTCTCCCAGACAACCCTCCGTCTCCCAGACAACCCTCCGTCTCCCCGACAACCCTCCGTCTCCCCGACAACCCTCCGACTCCCAGACAACCCTCCGTCTCCCAGACAACCCTCCGTCTCCCAGACAACCCTCCGTCTCCCAGACAACCCTCCGACTCCCAGACAACCCTCCGTCTCCCAGACAACCCTCCGTCTCCCAGACAACCCTCCGTCTCCCAGACAAGCGCTCATAGCGCCTGAGCTAATATCGCCCCCTGTGGCGATGGAGAGGACTGCAGTGGAGATGGTCACATTTCTGCAGTGTCCTCCGGTCGTCATGCTGACTGTCATGGAGCCTGATCGGCTGTCCTTCCCGCGGCCAGACCGCCATTACAGCACGTCTGTCACGTTCCCCTCCCGCCTGACTCTGTCTCCACAGATGCTGTTTGTGATTTGTATTTATTTTTATTTTTTAAACTACAAAAATTTAGTAGTTCCAAAGGTAACAACAAATATTCCAAACGTAATTTCAGTCAACACATTGTAATTATGTGGTTATTTGTGCACAGAGCTTTTAGCCTTTGCCCATACACACCCTACGCTGTGCACTCGATTGGAGGGTATTTATTTTCCTCCCTGTGCGGTTCTTGTGTTTGCTTTTTGACTCTGGGGAACACGCCACAGATCAGTCTCCATTGTCCATTAAACAGTGCCCTTTCCTCTGAGCTCCCTGTGCTCCTTATCTCAGGCACGTCCCAGTAAAGTCCCGGATCAGGAGTCTGGGTATAACTGCTGTGCAGTGCTGCTGGGACATTACATGTTGGGATTCTCCAGACGGGAGCTCTGTGTTAAAGTGTGTTATTTTCTGTGTGGTCTCTGCAGCTGTTCCACTCATACCCCCCCGCGGTCTCGGCCATCCCTCCCATGATGCCCCCGGCCGGGCACTTCGGCTCTCTGCAGGGGGCCTTCCAGCCCAAGGTAGAGCTGGACCTCCACTGTTTTTTTTGTTTTGTCTTGTTGTCATTTTTGTTGTGAAATTGTCTTTTAGCACACAGTGGAGGTAGCAGTTGAAATTGTACTTCCCTCCAGGGTCTTCCAGCGCACTTATCCCTGGTTATGGGTATGCACTTTGCCCTTCGGATAAGAGCGTCTGCCAAATACCATTAATGTAACATTGAAAGTTATCATGCCCTCTATGTGTCATGTGTCCATGTGCAACAACTAGTAACAACCCGCGTACAGTATGTCAAGACCATAGTTTTGTGCTGCCAAATACAAAATGAAATGAGTATTTTTTGTTCTGGTGATGTTTTTGTGTGCCGAACACCCCTGTAGCTCCCCTGTAGCTCCCCTGTAGCTCCCCTGTAGCTCCCCTGTAGCTCCCCTGTATTCAGGATACTGTCTCACGTGCCGCGTTGTTTAACTGTGCTCCTCTGTGATTACACCAGACCTCCAACCCTCTGGATGTGGGGGCCAGACCAGGAGCCGTTCCTCACGCTCTCTTGCAGAAGGACCCCAGGGTAAGCACGGTCATTGTTACTCAGGGAATATCTGTCATCTGTCTTTTATTTTTAGCCAGACTCCTGTTCCGAATGGTTACGCTGCAAACAAGGTCTATCTTAGCAAGTGTTTCGACTGAAAGACTTGAAACTTAGAAATCATACTTTTTTTCCTCTGGGGTCCAGAGTATTATCCCACTGGAAAATCCTGAAATGAGTAAAACTGCCTTATTTAGCAAACAATGTCAAGAAATAAGATTTTAAGTCTAAATATCAGACTAAAATGCTTGCTGACATTGGGTTATTTGGGTTTTTTCCCCAGTGTGGACTGCCATGCCTTCTTTCTTTGTAAATGTTTAGAGATGCTTCAAGAGGTATTTCTGTAAATATGGGAATCTTCAACCTCATGGTTTTTGTTCCTGTAATGTCGGTTGACACCAAAAAATCTACTGACTGTTGGTTATGCTTGATAAATATGCAGTTTGTTTTTTATGCTATGTCAGTGTGACATTAGTGTGGCCACACTGTGACACGTTTCTGTTACTGCAAAGCCTTAACACATAACACTCTTCACCTTGGAAAAACAAGTCATCAAAATCGTCAGACACACCACAGTTACTGTGACTAATAGGGGCGGCCTTTAGCCCAGAGGGTGGGTGGTTCGATCCCCGGTGTTGCCACAGTAAGATCCGCACAGCCTGCATTGCTCCAGGGGAGGATTGTCTCCTGCTTAGTCTAATCCACTGTTAGTCGCTTTGGATAAAAGCGTCAGCCAATTGACATGTAATGTAATCGATAAAGTAGGAAACAAAAATATCTATATTTTATTTATTTACGGAGTTACCTTTTGTATGTGTGTGTAATCAAGTGGTGTCTTTTTAAAATGTATTTACATCTTCTTTTTTATTTAAATTTCAGCTGTCAGATCCGTTCAGGCCTCTATTGAGGGTAAGTAAGGTTACTGGTGTGAGTGCTCCTTTAGAGCTTCCCCAGGACTCATTAAGATAAGATACGATAAACTCATTATCAGATTATCCTGTCTCACAGATGTCCGTTGATACTGTCTTTAATAGTCTTGAAGCCATTGGTATGACTGAGGGATTAGTTCTCCCTCAGCCTGCAGTATAGAACTAAACAGAGGCTACCATGTTGGTAAATTCACATTGGACACGGCTAGGGTTGTGTGATTTTCGGACACATTTGGTAAATTCACTCTTGCGCAGTTCCTGCTCAAAGATATTTTCTTAAACCGTGTTGATGAAAAGATAATTGGGTGATAAAAGGTAATAGTCTATTCCTTTTCTGCACTTTGGAAGGAAAGTAATTCTACACTGCACTGTAGAAGTAATGATTTTTATTTTTTTAATGTTTTGTTTTCTATAGAAGCCGGGGAAGTGGTGTGCGATGCATGTGCACATGGCCTGGCAGATTTACCATCATCAGCAGAAAGTGAAAGTAAGTCATCGTTCAGTCATTCTCCTCATCGTTCAGTCATTCTCCTCATCGTTCAGTCATTCTCCTCATCGTTCAGTCATTCTCATCGTTCAGTCATTCTCCTCATCGTTCAGTCATTCTCCTCATCGTTCAGTCATTCTCCTCATCGTTCAGTCATTCTCCTCATCGTTCAGTCATTCTCCTCATCATTCAGTCATTCTCCTCAATGTCTGCCTCTTACAGCTTCATTTCTGTACAGCTGTACAGTTTCATTTCTCGAGTCTGACATGAAAAATGAAAAATTCGTGAAATGATTTGTAAAATAGTTTGAGTAGTAGTCAGGAGAAGTTCATTTTTACAGATGTGACCTTATCAAACCTCAAACCTCAACCTCAGCGAGCCAGCTCATGGTTAAGGGAACCTAACTAAGAGAAAAAGGAACATACACATACACATGTCAAGAGTTCCTCTGTCTTTGAGGACGATGATCAGGTGCTTTCCAACAATGTTTATCATTGACCTTAAACTGTCAAAAAATGTTTTTTTCTTTGAGTATTCTATTTGTTTGTGCTTTCACCTTTCGACAAGGTCTTGTTCTGTATATTTTGAGAATGTATTCGGGTTTGAAGGGGAGAGAGTGCCATCTTGTGGTTATTTCACATTCACTTCAATGTGCGATCTCCGGCATAAGAGGGCACCAATGCTGTACAGTAACACTTTTGTAACCATTTGTGATGCTATCTTAGCGCTTGCATCTGATATGCTGCCATGCTTCTGGATGTCAGTTGGTAAAAGTTTGATGTATGCCTGCTTGTGTTTTTTTTCCACCGTTTAATCGAAAGTTTGTCTATCTGAAAACTCTAGGACGTGTTATTCTGTGTTTGTTGTTATATTCTCCTCTGATACTGTTCTAGCATTTGGCAACCTGGAATTTTCTATCGTCTGTGTAACTGCACCATGGGAACAGGTGTTGAAGTGGAACTTGTCTGTGCTTTGCACCATTCAGCAGCAGCTGCAGGTGGACCCTCACAAGCTGGATTTCGGGCTGAAGCCGGACTTTCTGAGCCGACCCCCCGGCCCCAGCATTTTTGGTGCGATCCCGCACCCCCACGACTTGGCGCGCCCCGCCACCCTCTTCTCCGCGGCAGGTAGGCCTGGGAGCAGCTACACGCCCCTGAGACTCTGGGGTCATGTTCTTTCTGTTTTTTTCCTGTTTCCGAAGCTTATACAGTAAAAGTGAAAGTTTGATTTATGATTGTTAGTTTGTCCCATTACTTTTGGTCCCTTAAAAAGTGGGATGCACATATAGAAACTGTTGTAATTCCTACACCGTTCACCTGATTTGGATGTAAATACCCTCAAATTAAAGCTGAAAGTCTGCAGTTAAAGCATATCTTGTTCGTTTCATTTCAAATCCACTGTGGTGGTGTATAGAGCCAAAAAGAGGAGAATTGTGTCGATGTCCCAATATTTATGGACCTGACTGTCTCTAATTTTCTTTATTTAGTGGGAACATCTGCTGCAATTCATGTAGGAGGGGAATGAGTGGTCTTAGTTTTCTAAAACTTTTAGCCTGATCTAGTCATATGTACAGCACGTAAACCCTAAAATGAATCCTCAGTGAGATGACTACATTCATGGGAAAAAAGAGCAGTCCTATTCAGTACCCCACCCCACCCCATCTTGTGCCAGTCTCTTGCCCTCCTGGTGAAGCCCCTGTTTGAGAGCCCTTTGTGGCAGGGGTGCACAACTCCGGTCCGCTCGAGGGCTAGTCTGCGTACTGGTTTTTCTTCCGACCAGTTGCCTTGTTTTTAATTTGCTGATGGCTCTATAGATGACCCTGGTTCAAGCCTGTACTTGAGCAGTAAAATCATTAGGATTCACTTGCAGTCTGCAGCTGTAGCCGGTACTCATACACGTCTGATAAGATATGATTGAGTCAATTAATAATTAAGATTAATAATTAAGTTTGCACAAACTCCTGCCTTAGGATAACCCCTAACCTATTTTCTCTATAGCAGCCATAATATAATCTGGTCCAATCCAAATCCGGTCCTGGTTTTCTTTTCTCCCTGGTAATTAGCTGCTCATTTAGTGCTGATTGGTCAGACTGTCTTCTCACCTGACTCCCAGGTGAAGGGAGGGTGGAAAACCAGCAGAACTGAAGGACCATGATTTGATGATCCCTGCTCAATACCAATAATACATTCTCTATTTTCTTCTTACACTTAGCTAGCTTTATGCTGTCACATTATGTATTGACAACTGTTATCATTTCTCACCCTGATGCACTGATGTAAATCGCACTATAGAAGCGTGTCTGCTGAATGTTAATGTTTTCTCGGTGACAAAGGTGTAGTTCTGATCTGATCTCATTATTTTGTTGTACGTCGCTCTGGATAAGAGTGTCTGCCAAATACCATTAATGTAATTTTATCAGTGGACTTTAGCCAGCTTCTCAAACCATTCCAAAATCGCAGTGTGCTTTGGAATGTTTTCATGATTATTCTGGAATTAGGTAACTGGGTCTAGAAGCAGAAGAGGGAAATTGGTATATAATGTTAACTAGAGGGTGAGAATTTAATTTATAGGGTTCACCTGAGTAGGCTTTTTGCCTAACGCTGGGTGTGCGCTGGTCTCTCCTAGGCTCCGCCCACCCGTCGGCCGCACACTTCGGACACCCTCCCCCCCACGCCGGAAACTTCCTCGGCCCCGCCTCCCACCTCGGTAAGCCCCGCCCGCTTTTTTTAATGTGTTATTGTGCGACGGCAGCCCCCTCTCTGCGGTTTGCGGTGTTAAAGTGAGTCGCTGTGTCCTCCCTCCCACAGAGCCGTTTGGTAGGGCCCCTGCGTTCGGGGGGCTGGCGACCCTCAGCTCCGCTGCGTTCGGCGGGCTGGGAAACCCCGCCCTCGGTGAGCTTCTGTCCAGTCTGCCCACGTCCTGTACTGTCTGAGGCATTATCAGGTTCATTATCAGGTTCATTATCAGGTTCATTATCAGGTTCATTATCAGGTTTATTATCAGGTTCATTATCAGGTTTATTATCAGCTTCATTATCAGGTTCATTATCAGGTTTATTATCAGGTTCATTATCAGGTTTATTATCAGCTTCATTATCAGGTTTATTATCAGGTTCATTATCAGGTTCATTTTCAGGTTTATTATCAGGTTCATTATCAGGTTTATTATCAGGTTCATTATCAGGTTCATTATCAGGTTCATTATCAGGTTTATTATCAGGTTTATTATCAGGTTCATTATCAGGTTCATTATCAGGTTTATTATCAGGTTCATTATCTGGTTTATTATCAGGTTTATTATCAGGTTCATTATCAGGTTCATTATCAGGTTTATTATCAGGTTCATTATCAGGTTTATTATCAGCTTCATTATCAGGTTCATTATCAGGTTTATTATCAGGTTCATTATCAGGTTTATTATCAGCTTCATTATCAGGTTTATTATCAGGTTCATTATCAGGTTCATTTTCAGGTTTATTATCAGGTTCATTATCAGGTTTATTATCAGGTTCATTATCAGGTTCATTATCAGGTTCATTATCAGGTTTATTATCAGGTTTATTATCAGGTTCATTATCAGGTTCATTATCAGGTTTATTATCAGGTTCATTATCTGGTTTATTATCAGGTTTATTATCAGGTTCATTATCAGGTTCATTATCAGGTTTATTATCAGGTTCATTATCAGGTTTATTATCAGGTTCATTATCAGGTTCATTATCAGGTTTATTATCAGGTTTATTATCAGGTTTATTTCACCTGTTTCTTTGAATGTATGGAGTACTTGGTGTGAGTTCACTTACGCCCAATGACTTGGAAGGGAATTCAGTTGAAACTTGATATTCTTCGGGTTGCATTAGTTTTTTTATGGCTATTTGGTCAGTTCAGAGTATATAGGGAACTCTGACCAGGTTACAGTACACTGCAAAAAATAAGTCTCATATTTCGACTTAAATCTTATTAGTATAACTTTTTTTGCGTAGCAAGACAAAAATGTTGCCAGTTTGACTCATTTAAAGATTTGCCAATGGGATAAGAAACTTAAACGGTAACTAAAAGAAGCTAAGATTTTTTACTTGAGAGAAAAAATGTTTTAGGCCTCGTTATAAGACTAGATTTTTTGTGAGAGACTTTTGTGCTGTGTACCCTTAGGTTCACCCTTGGAGATTTTGGATGTATTAAACGTAAGCCCTCTCCCCCTCCCCAGCACCCAACGCGCTGTTTGGTCACAAGGACAGCCCCACCCCCGGTCCCCAGGAGCCCTGGAACCGGCTCCACCGCACCCCCCCGTCCTTCCCCACGCCCCCGCCCTGGCTCAAACCCGGAGACGCGGAGAGGAGGCCCCCCGGGAACGACCGGAGCAGAGACGCGGAGAAGCGCGACTCCTCCGTCAGCAAGGAGGACAAAGACAGGTGTCTCTCAGGGTTTCACACTCACCTGTGCCTGCTGGTTATTATACCGTCATAAACGTGTATTTTAGTCTTATATAATTAAATGAAAGGTCTTAAATAAACCTACTATACATTTTACATTACATTTTAGTAATTTGGCAGAATAGTTCAGTAGTCGAGCTGCTGACCCAGCGTGTGGTGCTCTGTTATCATCTGCTGTCTGTTACTGAGTCCTGACGGTGCCGGTGCTGACCTGTGTTCTTGCAGTACAACACAAGCTTATCTGAGCTTTCCCACATTCACCGTGGGCGGAGTGACCAGAATGAAACGATCCACAGTGGCCTGCAAAAAAAAAAATGCCAACTACAACTACAATAACTACCTTACAGGGCTTACTGTTCTTGATGGAAGACTTCAGCAACGGGATTGGCTTCTCAAAACATTTCAGGCAAAAGGATGCTTGTAATTTGTCATGATTTGAAATATAATTGTGCGAAAGAAAAAGTTAATCCCATTGGAATTTGTTTGCCGTTTTAATAATGATACTATGTTCTTCGTACATCTGTTGTTTGAAGGCAGAAAATAAACTCTTTGCTTGATATTGCAGTGAAGTTGTTGGAGGACCATATGCCTGTGTTCTCTCCGGATTTCGCACTTAATTAATCATTGGGGCATAATAAACAAGTTATGAAATTCTGGGATTCTTGAGTCAGAATAATGTATGCTGTACGCATTTGCCAATGTATACACAGGCTTGTTTTTCTTTTCAAACCTTTAAACTAGTATCTTTTGAGTAGTTGATAAGATGGTGGGTTCTGAATCTTGAATTGCACCGTTTAACCCAAGGAGAACCCTTGTCTTGTGGATGTGTTTCTGTAGGGACGGCTTTGACAAGCGGCACCAGGGTCACCCGTCCCCGGCCCCGGCCAACTCCCTGAGCTCCCTGGGGCAGAAGCACACGCCCGAGCCGGTCCGAACCCAGCCCCCCAGCGACCCCAAGGACAAGCCCAGGGAGAGGGAGCGGGAGAGGGAGAGGGAGCACCCCGAATCTCGAAGGGACCTCGATGACCTCAAGCACAAGGACGGTCACCACGGCGACAAGGACACGCCCAGCCCGCGTCACGACAAGCCCGCCTACCGGGGCGCGACGCCCCCCTACCTGCGGCCCCCGGGCCCGGAGCCCCGCCCCAACGGAAGCCTGGGGGAGAAGCGGGCGGAGCACGAGCCCCCGGACCTCCTGCACAGGAAGGAGGTGAAGGTGAAGGAGGAGCCGGACGGGACGCCCCCCCACCGGCCCCCGGCCGAGCGTCCGCACCCCCGCGCCACGCCCGCGCCCGCCCTGCACCCCCCGCCCCCCTCCTCCATGCCCCCCCTGCCCGTGGGCCACCCCATGAACGGGCTGGCCGGGCTGGAGAGGACTCGACTGGTGGCCCCCTACATGGGCCTGAGTCCCCTGCCGGGGGCCGAGAGGTTCCCCTTCCCCGCCTTCCACTGGGAGCCCGTGAGGGAGCCGCTCAGGGACCCGTACCGGGGGCTGGACGTGCCCCGGCGGGACCCCCTGGCGCGGGAGCTGCTCCTGCGGGACCCCCTGGCGCGGCTGGCGGGGCCCCGGCTGTACGAGGCGGAGCGGGCGTACCGGGAGCGCGAGCCGCACGACGTGCGCGAGGTGCTGGTCCTGGAGCAGCGGCGGCGGGAGCAGGAGCGCGCGCTGGCCGAGGAGCGGGACCGGCTGCTGCGGGGAGACTACGAGCAGGCCCGCCTGCACGCCCTGCACCTCGACCCCCAGCTGCTGGGCCCCGGCTTCCCCAGCATGCACTTCCCCAGGGCCAGCCCCTCCTCCGTGCACCAGAATGGCGTCCTGCTCAACAAGGCCCCGCCCACCGCCTCGCTGAGCGCCCCGCCCCCCCTCATCCCCGCGCTGGGCACGCGGCCCGGGTCGCCCAGACGGACTACTGCGCTCGTGACGGACGTGCGCGATAAGCCCCCCTCACACGCGCACAAAGACATCGAGGCGCGGTGAGACCCGCTTTCAGACGGTGCCTGGGCCCGAGACCGCACCCAAGCACTTATTACCGGCACACGCGTGTATCATAGCCATCACGTATGTATGTATGTACGTGCTATGTATAAAGATGTGAGAGAGCCCAACTGCAATTGTGTTTTTGTAAAAAAATAAAATGTAAAAAAATTTACAATTCCATTTTTAACATTTTTTTTTTATTATTCTTTTTTTTAAAGCAGTTTGATCTTACGTTTGTGTGCATTATCTTATTTGTACAGAGAGGACTCTGCTGTCGCAGAGAACTTTGGAAGGCGTCCGGAATGAATAGTATCTACGGTCTGTTCAGTAGATGCGTGCAGTTAAAATGCACGTCCTCGAAGGTCAAAAATCGCGGTACAAATATGCAAGAGTGTAATGAAAGCTTTACTGTGTGCAGATGTACATATCCCAGTTAAATTGCAGTACTACTCATCGCAACGTACTGTTTGCATATTTTAATCGTCGACGCTTGCTTTTAATGTGCAACGTTAATATTGTTTCACAGATCACCCCTCCAACTATGCAATGACTATTTCCTGTAAAAATCCGCTTTTATCTTCCTCATAGCAGCCTTTTTGGGGTTTTTCTCAAACTTTTCCTACAAAGCTGTATTCTCTTCATAATTAGGATATTAACGCAATTTTGTTTACCATTTTTAAGGAAGTCTTCTTTATGAAACAAATGTACACATCTCATCTTCCCATGGTGAAAAATACTTTAAAATATAGAATTTATTTGCTGGCGACAATCCTGTTTTTTCTGTAACATTTAACAATAAATGTTAAAGGAATCTCAATTTATATCGGCTCAGTATGGAAGGAAATGTTTCCCACCGATCTTTCAAAAGTACTGTAACGTTTCACCTTTTGAAGAGAATACGGCTTGAACACACAGATGCAGCGTCAGCGTTTCTTCTGAAGGAATCAAAGGGAACAAACTATCCTGAGCTGGAATATCTACAAATGTAGAAATCGTCAAAGCTATCGATAATTTGTTTGTTCCGAGCAGAGATCTATTTTAGTAGTGAACTGAAGGTTTAGTTGTGCGCTTCAAACTGTGTGAAACGGAGATGTTGTGCAGTGTTTTTTAAAGAACACAAAGAGATGTACACTGGAACCGTAGTGTTAGCGATGAGTACTGCAAAGAGATTGGTATAAACAAACAAAACTTTTTGCCGTTTATCATGTGTGTGAAAAAGGTCCTTTCTAGATCATGTAAAAAAAAAAAATGAAGCGACTCTGAATCTTCGGCATGTTCCTTATTTTGAAACTTGTGTCATGCAAATTGTGTCATGTTATTAAAAAATGTGAACTCCGATGTCTAATTTGTCCAGATTCGAAGTGTTTTTGTTTGTTTGTTTGTTTGTTTTTAAACTAAAAACGAGATCTACGCTCTCTTGAATGTGTTGTAAATTCATAGCATTATTGTAAAAAAAAAAGTATAGTGTTGCCACCTTAATCGTTCTCTAATGACTAGCCTTTTCTCCCCAAATATTAACTGAGATATTATCTGAGATACGTGAGGTAAGTGAAAGTTTGAATCCTGTATGCAACCAGAATCACTCACTAAAAATCAGAGAGAAAAAAATGCAAAAGGTTGTATTGTACATTTTACTTTTAACTATACAAAATTACTGCAACACCTTTGTATTAAAGTTGGTACAGGACTTCCTATTGACGTACTATTGACTCCCTCCAATGAAATGATGTTTTTCAAGAGCTGCCCAAGCATTAAAGTAAATAAGTGTTAAATATTAACCCTCATCATTATAATTTAAAACGAAAATGGCACCAAAATAGCTGCAAGATACAGTCTCCCCTAATATTGCAATCCGGCGTATGTGGAATGTGAAATAATGTCCACCGATGAAAAGGCTGCTACTTTTTATGATTTAACTGTTGTGTTTATCTGAATAAACTATGATTAGGATGTTTCTACAAAACCTACAACCTCAAAGCACACGTTGTAATGATGCACTTTTTTAAAAATGTGCACATTCTAGAACATTGTGTGTTTTTAAATTCGTTTTTATACATTTTAGACTTGTGTATGGGGCGGCCTGTAGCGTAGTGGCTAAGGTGCATGACTGGGACACGCAAGGTCGGTGGATAAGAGCGTCTGCCAAAATGCCGTTCATGTAATGTAATGTATTGTTTGGCCCTTTCCCAGAAGCCTTTGCTTGGCCAAGCCTGGGCTCTTTGTACTCTCTTGTTCCGAAAGGAATCTTCCTCCAAAAGGAAGGGCTCTGTTGGCCAAAATGGTTCCTTGTCTGGGAGCGTTCACACTTCACACCCATGATAGAGTTCCACAAAGAACTAAAAAGGGTTCCTCGATGGAGACGAAACAAATAACCTTTTTTTTTTCTTTTTTTTTTTGCAAGTAATGGGGTGTGCTTTTCTGGGGACGTTGGAGTAACCCTGGCCTACTCAACACCAGGGACCATAACTCCAGCCATGCACGACACCACTTTATTTCACTGAGTTTACTTCCTGAACGAAGCAGGTAAAATATTTTGTGTGTAGTGCATGTTCGTAGTAAACGCATGAAGACACCACGGCTGTCAGAACCTGGAGTTGAGTAATCTTGGAGTAACTTCTCGCCCTGAAAGGAAACCTGGCCAACAAACCTGTGGGTATATCATGAAGCAGGGTCACTCAGCTGAGAAACCCGGAAGAGCGCTTTTTACTTCACTCCATTGTCAAGATTTAGAAGGGTTCCGGGTTTTACTCAGTGCAGCTATCCAGCTAACTCAGTAACCCTGCTTCTTGGAACGGGGTCCAGCTTTGTCGTCGTGGAACTCAAAAACCCAAAAGGACTACGTGCACTAATGATAAAACATTAAGATGATTACTTTCGGTACATGGACATCGGCATCACATGGCTTAACTAATAGAAACTGTGCAGCTGTGCTGGAAATGTACAAATGGTCCAAAACCAAAATGAGATATCCATGCAACGGCCAGGTTGTGCCAGTAGATGGCGCCTGTACGAGCATATTGTGAATTATCAAGAACGTTCCGGTCACAATTTTCGGTGCAATTTTGTTTGCCCATGTTTTGCTGCCATTCAATTTCTTAGCTAGGGTGCAGACAAAAAGTTTGCTAGATGGTTAAATCTAACAGTATTCAGACCGTAACATGTGTTGTTAAGACTTTTTTTCTCCAGCTCATTGGAATTTAAATTAAATCATTCATATCAGATTAAAGTGCAGACTGTCAGCTTTGAGTTTATGCATGTCCATATCAGGTGATAGATGTAGGAATTGCAGCTCTTTTTATACATATTCCCCCATTTTAAGGGAGCAAAAGTAATTGGACGAATTGCCCCAATACTTCTGCATTTAACTGTATAATGGTAACAGACCGTATTCACTATTCTGCTGAATATTCCACTCGTCGGTTCATTTTATGTATGGATTAATACATTATGTATCTTAGTTTTTTATCAGGAAAGCTCATTGAGATTTAAAAAATATATATATTTCTTGAAATACCTGGCCAAGATGGCAGCAAGTACGTAAAGTTTCAGTTAAAAAATTGTAGCGACTCAACATACACAAAAATGCGAAAGCACCCGAGACCTGTTGTGTCAACACTGACAGTTACGTTACATAGCTTTAAAAACACCAGGCATACAATGGTACCAACTGCCAACTTTATTATTCCTGTCTCATGGTGCACACTTTTCTTTTGGTGACCCTGTTTTTAAAATCAATCTGTAAAGTATCCACAATCAACTTTCAGCAGAACCATAACCACCATTCAACTGCTACCTCTGATAGAGATTCTACTTGTAGTAAATCTGCTGAATATTTAGTCACATTCCTAAATATTCAGATCGGTTTCACAGACAGTTTAAGCTTAGTCCTGGACTAAATTTATATTTGTATGAGGAATCGCCATTCAAAATTGAATTTAGTCTCAGACTAAGCTGTGAAACTGGCTGCTTATGTTATAACTAAGCCCAGTAGTTTGTCTCCGCTTGTTTTGTCTCGTGCCAGTCCACTAATGGTCGAAAGCCTGAAGCCATGTGAAACATTGCACCACCCAAACATATACCTTAATTCATATACACTATTTCCATAAATTAATGTCATCCATCCATCCATTATCTTAACCCGCTTATCCTGAACAGGGTCGCAGGGGGGCTGGAGCCTATCCCAGCATACATTGGGAATGGAATACACCCTGGACAGGTCGCCAGTCCATCGCAGGGCACACGCACCATTCACTCACACACTCATACCTATGGGCAATTTAGACTCTCCAATCAGCCTAACGTGCATGTCTTTGGACTGTGGGAGGAAACCCACGCAGACACGGGGAGAACATGCAAACTCCGCACAGAGAGGCCCCGGCCGACGGGGATTCAAACCCAGGACCTCCTTGCTGTGAGGCGGCAGTGCTACCCACTGCACCATCCGTGCCGTCTAAATTAATGTCATGCACAGGTTAAACAACTGACCATGATCAAATTTAATCACCTCTTCTATCGCTGACAATGCTTGTTGAAAAACAGGGACATTTTAAAAGGCTTAATGGAAAACACCAACTTTTTGGAAACTTTTTTCTGACTTCCCCAGTTTGTACATTCACTGACTCAGTTTCCATGTTAGCATAACCTGTTAGCTTAGCATAAAGACTGGAAGCCTATGGGAGTCAGTAGCCTACCTCATTTAAAGTGAAGAAATACACCTGACAGCAACTCTGAAGTTGTCGGGGTGTCAGAAAAAAGGTATATTTCCCAAAATGTTGGTGTATTCTTCCTTGAAGGTGGAAATGGTTCAACAAGGAAAATTCACAATTCTGTCTCTGAGCAGCTAGTTTCATTTTAAGATGTTTTTTATTTTATTTTATTTCATCGTTAGCTCATTAAACCACATGAGCTAAGAGTTTGGGCTATTTTAGCTAATTCATGAATTTATAATATAATGCATAAAACATTCACATTAATGTCTTCTTTTTCACCTTTAATAGTATATTAATGGTGCCCTTTGTCTCAAAAATGTAAAACCTTTTCATCAATGTCAAGTCTCATGGGAGGGTTGTCACTTCAAGTCTTCATGTGTGTGGACTCAAAATCCTAACAGCGTTAAGGAAATAAACTCTCACAGACCGTAGCTCGTTGTTCAGTTGATCAGGGTTGTATTTGTTACAGATTCTCACTTCTCAGGGCTATCTTTTACACAGAAAATCTAAATGGAAACATCCACGTTCTGCAATGGCCACCAAAATCCCATCAAAATCCTATGCTCTTAACTGAAGGGGGGAGGGGGGGGGGGGTCCATAAACAAAAGATATTAATGATCTTGAAAAGTTCTGCATGGAGGAATGGTTAAAAACAAATTCAACCAATATCACAAATTATAGGAAGACTTACAGCTGTCCTCTTTGCTAATAATTATGAAACCTTTTTTTGTGGAAATCAATTATTTATTTGAAATATTTACTTTGGTTGATTGCATTGAAATAGTAATAAAGCATATTACTTTGCTCATGTTAGAAAGTAACATTTATGAATTTTTTTTAGTTTTAGTTGAGTTTTTGTGCAAATGTATAAGGATGCCTATAATTATGCACCTGATTGCAGGCCTACATCAGAATAGTCTTCTGTCCTAAAAGTGAAAAAAAAAAAAAAATCCTGAATAGGTTTTTTTTAATTCAGATGAACTTCCTTTAACACAGTTGATGCAAGTAAATATGTTTAAAGCCATTGATGAAAAATCAGAAATGTACTGAAATATGTAAGACTGCTCAGATTCAGCACAATCTGCACACAGATTACTGACCTGCCATTTCTTGTGTTTTTTCTTTGGAAAAACTACAATTTGTACGCATTCCGTCGATAATCACTTAAATCACATAACCTCGCTCTGTGAAACTAATCCAGCTCGATTAGGGCTTATGACACATTTTAAACTGTTTGGCATCTTTAACAACTTCTGTTGTGAAGTGAATGAGTTGGCTATCTTAACACCAGGCTGTGCGCATGATATTGGAGACAATGACACTGATCCTGCTTTTCTGAAGGATCACCCATCATCAGTGGATTCAATTCGGGAAAACATGTTACAATAATAACTGAAGTCAAAATGTCTACAATTACAGGGTCACTGTACCTCTGAGACTGACTTAGAAGCTACAAAGTTAGGAACTACAAAATTCTCTGTGCAAATAAAATGACAGAAGCAAAAACAAAATATGTTAATTTAAGGTCCATTATGAGTCGACTATGAACATCGAACATGGTATGATGTATAGACCCAATAAGAAAACAATAAAACATCCATTTTGAAGTCTAAACCATGCAGTGGCATTTAATCTTTTAATATTTCATCCACAGATAGCACACACTGACATGACCACATTAGTTAAAAAGGTTATTGCTGACAAGTGTGAAAATAGATGTGGACTTATATACAAATCCTTATAGAGTAAAGTCCTAATATACACACAAAACTCCTGAAGCCTGAGAGGAAATGTGATTATTAAGATGTTAGTTTCATCGCCATGCAGGACGTAATATCGCTTACTGTAAAAAAAAGAAAAAGGCCCAAAAAAATGCCCACAATATTATCTACATACGAAAAATACAATGAAACAAAGGATACAAAATAGCAGGTGTATTTCCAGTCATTTTTCGCCAGTGCACATTTGGGCTGGACCATGTGCAGACTGCACAGCCCTTCGTCAGCGTAGATACTGCACGCACAACACTGCCCGCTGACGGACAGGGGGCGATGCACACGGGACAGGTCACAGCAAAACGAACGTTCGTGTTCCAGCCGGGCTGGGAGTGGGGTCCCGAGAGCACACTGGAGAACTGGAGATCACGGGCCCTGGGTGAGAAACGTCTCTCCGCTGACCAAGACAAAGTGCTAAGGCACAGCTAGCATTGCTCTCCCCGGCACAGAACGGCCCCAGGACACACTGACCGAGACTGGTCACCTCAAGCTCAATCAAGGCAGGGGTTCTTTTCACATTTCACGTAACCGTAGTTTTGTGACCGTAGTTGTAGTTTCGAGTCAGAAAGAATTACACATCAGAGTGTTCGCCGTCATCAAAGGCCTGCCTAATGAAACCAGCAGTTAACACGTGGATTGAGTGCAGCTGAGAGTGAGTGAGGATGATGAGACTTTAAAATTAAAATTTAAATGACTTTTTGGCACCAATCATCCTCCCATGATCTATTCAGCAGGTACACAAACACCCACAAACCTTTCCCTGGAGAGAGAAGTTTGAAATCCAGTACCTAGAGATAATTAACATTTTTACTATAAAATATAACCTTTTGTTATAAATATTATTTAGCTGACATATTTATCCAAAGTGACTTACAGTTGATGAGACTAAGCAGGGGACAGTCCCCCCTGGAGCAATGTGGGGTTAAGGGCCTTGCTCAAGGGCCCAAAAGCTGCACGGATCTTATCATATCTACACCACGGCTTGAAGCACCAACCTTCCAGGGCCAAGACATGCACCCACTCATGTACCTTAGCCACTAGGCTACAGACCCTGCGTCCATTTTCTAAAATTAGTTATTGTAATCTGTAATCATGGCAATGTCTGGAGAAGAGTGTCTCTCACACAGCTCAAACGTATGGTTGTGAATGAGAAGTGAACCTCTCCCTAAACTCTCTGCACTCTGAAAACTTCCAGCATCGTCTGCCTGAAACAAAGAAGTGGATTAAGAGCCGGGGAAAGACTCATGGGGAATGTGATTGATTATTCAAAAGCTCTCTCTAATGATGAAATAAAACTGACTGGGAAACAGTCCAGCTGCATATTTCTATATTTAAAAAGCAGTACATTTTTTATACATTTTAAATCCCACATTAGATTTGAATGCCTTTCTCTCAACTCACTGCAGTGTGAAAAGTTTCAAAGAATATATATAACTCCTTGTTGGATTAGGTCACATGTGACTTCCGAATATCAGATCTTAAAAACATTGAAGCTAATGTTAAAAATAACATACGGACAACATCTTAAAAACCCTTCGATCTTACGCCAGGGTTCCCCTGAAGAGATGAATGTGTTCACAGGGGAACAGTGTAACATTATGGATATGGAGAAGCTCTCATTTTCATCAGCACTCTGTGTAGTCCAGTCCGGGTAAGTCCATCGGCGCCCAGACTGGCATGAATTCATCTCACAGGCCAATAAAACAACTGCTATTCACAGTTCCGGAAAATTCTCTACAGACCAATAAAAAAAGCATTCAGGCTTTCAGTCCCTATTCATTACAGTACAGTGTCCTATGTACAAGAATGTGTTTGCGGTTCAGTCACAGATTCTACGGTCGTGTCCGACTCATGAAGCAGGATATTCGCGCAGAGGAAGGGGTCTTTGTGACTGGACCCCCGGCGGTTAGACGATGGAGCCGTCCCGGGTCTGGGCGGGGATCATGACGGCGACCGCCCCCATGCGGCTTAGGTTGGGCCCGGTGGTTTTGGGGGCGGGCGGTGGGCGGTCGTGGTCCTCGGTGGGGACCTGGTCGTACTGCGGTTTGGGGACGTACTCCTGCAGGCTGGAGGGGCACATGGAGCCCAGGGAGGACCGCTGGCTGGCCCCGCTCGTTAGACTCCGCGTCACCGACACCCGACTCCGGGGGGGAGGGACGTCCTCCCTGTGTGTGTGGGGGGGAGGGAGAGAGGGAGAGAGGGAGGGGGAGAGAGAGGGAGGGAGGGGGAGAGAGAGTGGGAAGAGAGGGAGAGAGTGGGGGAGAGGGAGAGAGGGGGGAGAGGGAGAGAGAGAGAGAGTGGGAGAGGGAGGGGGAGAGAGAGGAGAGAGAGAGGGAGGGGGAGAGAGCGAGAGGGAGGGAGAGAGAGGGAGGGAGGGAGAGAGAGTGGGAAGAGAGGGAGAGAGTGGGGGACAGGGAGGGAGAGAGAGGGGGAGGGACAGGGGAAGAGAGAGGGGGAAGGGAGGGGGAGAGAGAGGAGAGAGAGGGAGGGAGGGGGAGAGAGCGAGAGGGAGGGAGAGAGAGGGAGGGAGGGAGAGAGAGTGGGGGAGAGGGAGGGAGAGAGAGGGGGAAGAGAGAGGAGGGAGGGAGGGAGAGAGGGTGGGGGGGAGGAGAGGGAGGGGGAGAGAAGGAGGGAGGGGGAGAGAGAGAGTGGGAAGAGAGGGAGAGAGGCAGAGAGAGGGAGGGGGGAGGAGGGAAAGAGCGGGGAGGAGAGAGGGTGGGAGGAAGAGAGGGAGAGAGGAGCAGGGGGAGAGAGAGAGCGAGGGAGAGAGAGGGAGGGGTAGAGAGACAGAGGGAGATGAGGGAGGGAGATGGAGAAATGAATACTTTTTTTACCTTTGACATGAACCTTTATTGGCACATAATTTTGTTGAATTCAAGTTTCATGATCCACAATAAATGAAAAAATAAACTAGAGCGAAATAACCACCTCGCGGTTGTATACCTCTACCAACCAGTCAAGTCCCTGTCTGTCCAGCAATAACTCACTTCTAAACTTCATGAATAATGTAAACAACATTAAGTGTTGGATAAAATATTTATTTCTCATTACCTGAACCTGAATATAGAGTAGCAGAATGATAAGACCAAGAAAAATATTTGATCATTTATATTGCACATCGTACAACAACATTGTATGAATTTATTTGATTTGCACCATCATTTTTTTCTGTCAAACCAAGAACAATTGAAGAATGTTCAAACCAAAAGTGTTTGATACTAACTCTAAAATATCAACTAATGATTACATCACTGATCAACAAACAAAATAACCCAAGATCGTTTTCTCAGCTACAGTGGTAAGCACAACATTAAGATGTCACAGTGAAGTTGACCTTTTGGATATGAAATGTCATTACTTCATCTATTAAACATTTGTGTGAAATTTTGTCATAATTAGCGTATGAATTCTTGAGTTATGGCCAAAAACATATTTTGGTAGGTCACAGCAACCTTGACCTTTGACCACCAAATTCTAATCAGTTCAAGTTCAAGTCCAGGTGGACGCTTGTGGCAAATTTCAAGAAATTCCCGCCAGGTGTTCCTGAGGTATCGCGTTCACAACAATGGGATGGACGGACAATGGACAGACAACGGACAGACAGACAAGCTGAAAACAAAAAGCATTACTATTACCCAAGTCAACAAGAACAGAATGTTCTTAACTAAACATGTGAATGCTAATGTAACATGTAATGCTGATCACCACTGGAAACTGAAAGCAATGGAGTTCTTGAACAGCGACCTAGAACGTTGAATACACAGGCTGAATAAACAGCGAGAGGCTCCAGGCTGGGGGCATTGCTGCTCAAACAACACAGGGGCCCCACTGCCTCAGGCTGCTACAACTCCCAACGGAGTTCATTATGATGAGAGCAGCGCTGACTCGCTGACCAATCAGAGCCTGTCGCTGAGGGTGAAGGGCCAATGGCAGATGTGTCCAGGGCTTTGTACGTTCAGCTCGGGGGCCTGCCTGGATACACTGAGGTTCCTTCTGTCCAATCGGAAGAAAGCTTACAGTTGCTTGTGTCTTTTGAGTGGCTTTTTCCTTTCAGCTGATTTCAAGCCCCATGCTGGGATACCAACAGAAACTTTTTTCATTTTTTTACTGCTGTATGATTCATCCGCTGTGAGTCTGCTCAACCTTACCTTCAGACGGGTTGAGCCCCGGCATGTCTACCTGTAAGGTAATGTGAACGTCATGGCAGGAATACAGACTCCTGTGGAGACCATCTTCATCTATTCTTCTGCTCTTGCTTCCCCCTCGCCCCCTCCCTCTCCCCCTCTCTCTCCCTCACCCTCACTCTCTCTCTCTCCCCCCTCTCCTCTTCCTCCCTCTCCTCTCTCTCCCTCTCTCTCTCCCTCTCCCCCCTCTTCCTCCCTCTCCTCCTGTCCCCCTCCCTCTCCTCCTCTCTCTCCCTCTCTCCATCCCTCTCCCTCACTCTCTCCCCTCTTCCCCCCTCTCCCTCACTCTCTCCCCTCTTCCCCCCTCTCCTCCTCTCCCCCTCTCTCCCTCTCCTCCTCTCTCTCCCTCTCCCTCATTCACTCTCTCTCCCTCTCCCCTCTTCGTCCCTCTCTCCCCCTCCCGCCCTCCCTCCCTCTCCCTCGCATTCGTACCTGATCTCGTAGGCGATCTCCTTCTCGTACTTCTTCCTGTTGCGGGCGCGGCAGCAGCAGAAGAGGATGATGGCGATGAGGATGAGGGACAGCAGAACTCCGATGACGGCTCCGGCGATGATGCCGGCCACGTTCGGGGCTGAAACGCGCACGGGGGGGTCAGCTCACCCAATCAGCTCTCACCACAAACACAATCACGCTCACCCAATCAGCTCTCACCACAAACACAATCACGCCCACCCAATCATCTCTCACCACAAACACAATCACGCTCACCCAATCAGCTCTCACCACAAACACAATCACGCTCACCCAATCAGCTCTCACCACAAACACAATCACGCTCACCCAATCAGCTCTCACCACAAACACAATCACGCTCACCCAATCAGCTCTCACCACAAACACAATCACGCTCACCCAATCAGCTCTCACCACAAACACAATCACGCTCACCCAATCAGCGCTCACCACAAACACAATCACGCTCACCCAATCAGCTCTCACCACAAACACAATCACGCTCACCCAATCAGCGCTCACCACAAACACAATCACGCTCACCCAATCAGCTCTCACCACAAACACAATTACCCTGCTGTCAATACCACAACCAGACCTCAGCTGAAATACTGTTTGTTTTGGATTCAAATACAAAGTCTGCATTTCACTAAGCTTGTCTGGTGCATTGGAACAAATGAAATGATCCCAAAAGAGTAGACCCCACCCATCTGCTCCTCCTCACTCCTCAGGCTGAAATGCAGCAGGCAAGATCAATGGAGCACAGAAAAGTATTTGAATCCAACACCAATACTATTTGAACAAACACTTTTATCCACACATCACAACATCACATACAACAGTGTCACAGATCCAATCTGACTGCTTCATTTCCTCTATTCCCACGGCGAGCAGCATCATTAAGCTTTCCCTTTCCTGTTTATTAACACAGGTCCATCTCTTATGTTTATCTCCGCATATTTTATTAACTGACTCAGTGATGCGTTTGCCCGAAATAGAAGGAAAGGATGAGATGAAGGAGGACAAGAGGTGCACAGTGTCATTGGTGGAAAGCAGGAGGTGGAGGTGCATGATTGGGTAAAGAGGAACAGAGGGAGGTACTAACAGGGTGTGATGCGCAGGTGGATGTTGAGTGATGGTTGGTGTGACGGCTGCAACTAATTGCCGTCCATAGTTGCCAGTTAACCCGTCGGTATCAAAACCTCTCACCCTATTTCCTCACTTAGTTTGTAGCACGTTTACTCACAATACACATATCATCACCACCATATAACTACACGACACATAGTTTGTTTTCAAATGATCACACTTTATTAGCATTACTGATTATACATGTTTCTAATTTGAGTGCGCACATTTTAGTTAAACATGTCTATCATTTTGCTGTTATTTACTTTGCAACTTACATACATGTCTCTCACCGGGAGCCGTCCACCACCTCTCCTGACTGCCAAAGAGTGAGCAGCTGTTCCGGCCACTACTAAATACCGGAGGGGGGGTGGTGGACTGACCCATCTCCCGGGAGACTGAAGGGGGGGTTGGCCTTAGTTCAGTTGTTTAGTTGTATTTATTTTGGATTAAAACTAGATCGTTTGATAATTATTTAGATGTTAAAGTCTTTATTTATTAAGGTAATTACTTGTGTTAGATGTATTTGAATATACAATTATATTTTGTGTAGAAGTTAATTACTTTATTCCCCCTGTGTTTAAATGTACCTGGCCAGGTCTTTATATACCTTGAGTTTGCCATTTGGCTAAACGGCTCCTGTTCAGTTCAGTTCTATTTTCTGTTCCGTTATTTATAATATAGTTTGGGCCCACAATTTATGGTTTTTATTATCTTTTTGTAATTCACAATTGGGTTTGTTACCTTTTGCCTGATTTTTGGGTAAATTAAAACCCTTAATTTTGCACTCGACTTTGTGTCCTCGTGCCTGCTTGCTCGGTCCATCACAAGTGGTGGAGAAGTGGGATCTGCAAGCAGAGGACACAGGTATTTTTTTTTTTTTTTTTTTTGCATTTCACCCCTGCTTCCCCTCTCTAAATGATGCGTGGAGGACGAAGAGGAAATAGAGGAGGTGCAGGCAACGAGCAACAGGCCGATGTTCCGGCAGATGATGCTGCGGATGGAGCAACTGGAGGTGAAAGCGGGTCTGAAAATGAGGACATCAGGGAACCGACCCTTGCAGACGTGGCCAGCATCCTGCGGGCCCATATGGGGCAGCAACAAGTCCGGGAGGCCCGACTGGAGGAAGAAGCCGCACGGCAAGAGCAGAGGTTTAAGGCACTACAGCACCAGTTCGGTCTCCTCCAGCTGGAGGTGCATGCCCGGACCTCCTCAGTCAATTTGCCACCCAATTCCGAGCAGAGTTCTCTAAGGGTGGGATCCACAAACCAGGTAAATGACCCTGCACCAGCCGCTTGGGTACCTGGAGCTAGCCAGCAAGATGGCAGCCTGTCTGGTCAGTATTGGTTCACCAAAGAACCCAAACTTGAAAAACTGACCGATTCAGATGACATTGAACATTTTCTAATAACTTTTGAGCGCATTGCAGTGGCCTGTCGGTGGCCAAAAGCAGACTGGGCTTTTCGACTTATACCTTTGCTCACCGGTAAAGCCAGAAGCGCCTATGTAAATATGGATGTTGATGATTCACTTGATTATGACAGAGTTAAAATGGCCATTCTTCAGAAGTTTGAGATTAATCCTGAGACATACAGACCAAGATTTCGATCGTTGGAGGTGCAATTTAATGAAACCCCAAAAGAGCTTTATGTAAGGCTTAAAGAGCTGTATGGGAAATGAGTTCAGCCTGGAGGCAAAACTGTCAGTGACATTGGGGAAATAATGATACTAGAACAATTCTTGAGAATGTTGTCCCCTGAGCTACAGGTGTGGATCAGAGAACATGATCCTGCTACGTCTGCGGAGGCTGCTGGCCTTGCTGACATCTTTGTGGCTGCCCGCCGGAAAAATCAGTCATGGAGCCAGGCGGCCTGGAAGGGGACTAAAGACACCCGGAGACCAACCTCCTCTCAGTATGCCAACCCCAGAACATCCACAGATGTGGGTAAGCCTCCTCAAAGGGAGAACCAACCAATGACTTTCTCTAGCTCAAGGCCAAGAGTGCCTATCTGTTATTTGTGTGGACAGGAGGGCCATACCAAGCCCATGTGCCCTAAAAATCCGGTCAAGTTGACCCAGATGTGCTATGTCCCACGATGCAGGATTGAGCCGGAGCTGAAGCTTGAGCGGCCGGTAAGAGAGATTACAGTTGAGATCACTGGCCAGGAGCTCAGGGCCCTGATCGACACTGGGAGCTCTCAAACCCTTGTCCACCAGCAATATGTACCATCCCGGTTTGTACGCTCCACTGAAACAGTTCCCATATGCTGTGTGCATGGTGACGAAAAGCCTTACCCCACTGCTGATCTGTATATCAAAGTACAGGGACAAACTTACCTGCTCACTGTTGGCGTGGCTAATAACTTGCCCTTTCCTGTTGTATTAGGACATGACTTACCCGTTCTCCTTGATTTGCTGCAGCCCCGTCAGACCTGCAACGCTGCCTTCACCCGAACCCAGGCTAAGCAGGCAAAGGAACCAGACCAGACTCTTGCTACTTTACCCTTCTATGATGCGGAGGTGGAGGCAGAGCCAGGTAAAACACGCAAGCCTCGTAAGCAAAGGAGAAGGGAGAAGTTTCAGCGCACAGTAGTTCATCCACAAGCTGAGCAAACACCAGAGCTCCCACTAGGTTTCAGACTTCCCACTAACCTCAGTGAATTGCAGCAAGCTGATCTCAGCTTAGCTGACTGTTTGGAGAAAGCCAAAGGGAAAGGGGAAGATGAGGCTAAGTTTGTGAGTGGCCCTGAGAATTATTTTCTACAGCAAGGTATCCTTTATCGCCAGAATAAGTCTGCTAAGCAGATGGTGGTTCCGCAAGCAACCCGAGAAGTAATACTTACCTTGGGACATTCCATTCCCTGGGCTGGCCACCTAGGAAAGCACAAAACCACCGCCCGCATACTGCGGCATTTTTTCTGGCCTAGCATGCGTAAAGATGTAGCCGAACACTGTAGGAGTTGTCTTCAATGCCAGCTGACCTCAGGTAGACGCTCCACCAGAGCTCCCCTTCAGCCATTACCTGTTATAGGGACCCCCTTTGAACGGCTTGGGATGGATGTTGTCGGTCCCCTGGAGAAGAGCAAGTCTGGTAACCGGTTCATGTTGGTAATCACTGATTATGCCACAAAATATCCTGAAGTGTTCCCCCTCAAATCTGTCAAACAAAGTGTGTTGCATTCTGTCTCGTACAGTTTTTCTCCAGGGTGGGCTTTCCCCGTGAAATACTCACCGACCAGGGCACCAATTTCATGTCCCAGCTCCTGAAGGATGTGTACCAGCTGTTGGGCATCAGAGGTCTCAGAACAACACCTTACCATCCCCAAACTGACGGGCTGACTGAACGTTTCAATCAAACCTTGAAACAGATGCTCCGTAAATTTGTCAGTGACACTGGTTCTGACTGGGACCAGTGGCTCCCCTACCTGCTGTTTGCTTACAGAGAAGTACCGCAGGCATCTACAGGCTACTCACCATTTGAGTTACTTTACGGACATGAGGTAAGGGGGCCTCTTACCCTCCTTAAGGAGATCTGGGAGGGAGACCAGGAGGTAAAAGAACCCAATAACGTTGTCTCTTATGTTATCCAGATGAGAGAAACTGAAAAAAATGTCTGCTCAGGCACAGGAGAACATGGCGGCTGCACAGCAACATCAGAAGACATGGTATGATCAGTCCGCTCGAGAGAAGAGCTTCAAACCAGGCCAAAAAGTCTTGGTGCTGCTGCCTACTGATGAAAGCAAACTACTGGCAAAATGGCAAGGTCCCTTTGAGGTAACCAAACAACTGGGGCCAACTACTTACCAAATCTCCACTCCAGGTCATCGCCGCTCTACCAGGGTCCTGCACATCAACCTATGAAAGGAGTGGGTGCCCAGGCAGCCCATGGAGGTGTTGCTGATTAGGAGTGTCGAGGATGAGGAAGTTGGTGAGAAATATTTACCTGGGCCTACCTCCCCTCCTAACCTTGATTTACATCACCGATCGCCAGAAAAGCAGGTTCAGGTGAGGGCTCTTTGTGAACCTGATGTGGTCCAGGAGAATCCGGGCCGCACAAATCTAGTTGAACATGAGATTGTCTTAAATGAAAATGCCTCTGTTAGACGTATGAGTTACAGGATCCCTGAACGCCTGTTAGTGCCCCTGAAGAAGGAGATTGACCTCATGCTGTCACTTGGCATTATCAAGATTTCAAAAAGTGAATGGTGCAACCCCATTGACCTGGTACCCAAAAGGGATGGAACGATCAGGTTCTGTATTGACTTTCGCCATTTGAATTCAATCTCGAAGTTTGACTCGTATCCAACACCACGTATTGATGAGCTGATTGAACGTCTAGGCCAAGCCAAATATTTGACCACCATTGACCTCTGTAAAGGCTACTGGCAGGTTCCCCTTTTCCAGCAGTCCTGTGAGCTGACAGCATTCCGGACTCAGTGGGGCCTGTTCCACTTCACAGTGATGCTGTTCGGGTTGCATGGTGCTCCTGCTACATTCCAGCGACTCATGGACCAGGTACTGTGTGGGCTGTCAGAGTTTGCCTCTGCTTATCTTGATGACATTGTTGTTTACAGTACCACCTGGGAAGATCACCTAGAACATCTGAGGATGGTCTTCCAGTGTCTCAAGAAAGCTGGCCTCACCATCAATCCCTCAAAGTGTGCCTTTGCCAGAGTTGAGAGAGTACCTGGGTTGCATCATTGGTCACGGTGTCGTCAAGCCTCGTATTCAGAAGGTCCAGGCCATCCAACAGTGTCCACTGCCTCAAACCAGAAGGCAGTTGAAATCATTCTTGGGTATGGCAGGTTGGTACCACAGGTTTGTACCCAACTTCTCTGGCAGAGCTGCCCTCCTAACTGACATGACCAGTCCAAAACGTTCCAGTCAGCTGAAGTGGACGGAGGAGGCAGTTATAGCCTTTAAAGACATTCAGCAGGCTCTCAGTAAGGATCCTGTGTTGCACTGCCCAGAGTTTGCTAAACCTTTTATCCTACAGACTGATGCCTCAGACCGGGGTCTAGGTGCTGTCCTTTTGCAGGGCCCACCTGATGACCGACCCCCCGTGGCCTTCATTAGTAGAAAGCTGTACCCCAGAGAGACACGTTACTCAACCATTGAGAAAGAATGTCTGGCGGTGAAATGGGGCATCGAATCTTTGAAATGCTACCTACTCGGACGGGAATTCACCCTAGAAACTGACCACAAGGCGCTGAAGTGGATGGATCGAATGAAGGACTCAAATGGAAGGATCACTCGCTGGTATCTCGACCTTCAGCCCTTCAGATTCAAGGTCCACTACATCCCGGGCAAAGAGAATGTGACAGCTGACTATCTGTCCCGCTGTTCCAGCGAGGTGCCAGAGGAGGGGGAGTGTGTGACGGCTGCAACTAATTGCCGTCCATAGTTGCTAGTTAACCTGTCGGTATCAAAACCTCTCACCCTATTTCCTCACTTAGTTTGTAGCACGTTTACTCACAATACACATATCATCACCACCATATAACTACACGACACATAGTTTGTTTTCAAATGATCACACTTTATTAGCATTACTGATTATACATGTTTCTAATTTGAGTGCGCACATTTTAGTTAAACATGTCTATCATTTTGCTGTTATTTACTTTGCAACTTACATACTTTTCTCCTCCACATGTCTCTCACCGGGAGCCGTCCACCACCTCTCCTGACTGCCAAAGAGCGAGCAGCTGTTCCGGCCACTACTAAATACCGGAGGGGGGGTGGTGGACTGAACCATCTCCCGGGAGACTGAAGGGGGGGTTGGCCTTAGTTCAGTTGTTTAGTTGTATTTATTTTGTATTAAAACTAGATCGTTTGATAATTATTTAGATGTTAAAGTCTTTATTTATTAAGGTAATTACTTGTGTTAGATGTATTTGAATATACAATTATATTTTGTGTAGAAGTTAATTACTTTATTCCCCCTGTGTTTAAATGTACCTGGCCAGGTCTTTATATACCTTGAGTTTGCCATTTGGCTAAAAGGCTCCTGTTCTGTTCAGTTCTATTTTCTGTTCCGTTATTTATAATATAGTTTGGGCCCACAATTTATGGTTTTTATTATCTTTTTGTAATTCACAATTGGGTTTGTTACCTTTTGCCTGATTTTTGGGTAAATTAAAACCCTTAATTTTGCACTCGACTTTGTGTCCTCGTGCCTGCTTGCTCCGTCCATCACAGTTGGGTAAACAGGAACAGTGGGCAGTACTGCAGATGGATGTTGAGTGATGATTGGGTAAACAGGAGCAGTGGGCGGTACTAACAGGGTGTGATGCGCAGGTGGATGTTGAGTGATGGTTGGGTAAACAGGAACAGTGGGCAGTACTGCAGATGGATGTTGAGTGATGATTGGCTAAGAGGAGCAGTGGGCGGTACTAACAGGGTGTGATGCGCAGGTGAAGGACACACTCGTCTGCGCCCACGCGGTTCTTGGCGGTACAGCGGTATGTTCCGGAAGCACTGGCAGAGGCGTTCCTGATGGTCATGATGCCGCTGACAGAGTCTGCAGGGGGAGCAACAGCAGAAACGCTCTGAGTTAAACCAGGCAGGCCAACGGTAGTGCTTCAGTCACAGTGCCCAGACTGCAGAAACGCTCTGAGATAAACCAGGCAAGCCAACGGTAGTGCTCCAGTCACAGTGCCCAGACTGCAGAAACGCTCTGAGATAAACCAGGCAGGCCAACGGTAGTGCTTCAGTCACAGTGCCCAGACTGCAGAAACGCTCTGAGATAAACCAGGCAGGCCAACAGTAGTGCTTCAGTCACAGTGCCCAGACTGCAGAAACGCTCTGAGATAAACCAGGCAGGCCAACGGTAGTGCTCCAGTCACAGTGCTCAGTGTTCACTGAGAAAAAGATTCACTGAACCCTGTTTCTCCACACTCCCCGTTTCCCCACACTCCCTTTTTTCTCGCAATTTTAGAAAACGGTATTCTGTAAAACTAAAAGAATATATATATATTTTTAAATACAAATATTCTGATATATCAGTGAGCCCTGAGTACGGCTCACTGCAAAGCACGGACCTGGGTCAAATACATATTAAATAAAATAAACACGCATTTGACCCAGGTCTGGTGTGACATTACATTCCAGTTATTTAGCTCACGCTTTTATTCAAATCGACATACAGTCGATGAGACTAAGCAGGAGACAATCCTCCTCTTGAGCAATGCAGCGTTAAGGGCCTTGCTCAAGGGCCCAACGGCTGTGTGGATCTTATCATGGCCACACCGGGGATTGAACCACCGACCTTGCAGGTCCCAGTCATGTACCATAACCGCTAGGCTACGGGCTACGAGCTGCCCCTGTGTGGTCTTACCCAGCACGGCGTTGGTGGGGAGCAGCTTGCCGTCGCTGGTCCTCTCCCAGGTGTACTGCAGGGGGTGGGTCCCCTCCGCAGACAGGCACCGCAGGACCAGGTCCTTCCCCTCCTGGGCCTGGCCCTCCTTAATGCAGCGTGGTCTGGAGGGCCTGACTGTGGAGAGAGAGAGAGAGAGAGAGAGTGAGGGGGGGGGGGGGGGGGGAGAGAGGGGGGAGAGAGAGAGAAACCAGCTGAAAAACTCACTCTGACTGTGGACCAGCTCAAATTCACTGAGTCTAGTGTGTAAAATGTGGAACACACTGTGGATGGTAAAATTCACATGAATGCAGCCCTAATCTCAGACTTTGTAAAAAATAATGAAAATTTAATCTGTACTTATGTCTACATTTATGGCTGATTGGCTTCATTTGTTTATCTATTTTCCCCTGTTAATGAACTGATTGAATTAGTTATTTATTTGTATCTACAATATATACTCGGTGATAAGCCCAGTGTATTGGCAGGGGAGTCCGGGGACGGTGGGAGAGAGGATGGGGAGGAGGGAGACGATGACACCAGCACTGCTACGGTTTTATTGTATCTCTGTATTGTGTCCGTACTGCTGTGGTGTCAGTTGAACTGAATAAAAAATTTGGTCACAAAAAAAAAGAAAATAAACATTTGGGGAATTTTGAATGTACTAAAGTCAACAAGAGATGTCTTCCAAAAACACACATTAATATCTATGTGCAACGTGGCAGGAGGGGATCAGTGGGTGTGATATGCAGGTCAAGAGACTCATTCACAAAACCACTCACGTTTCTACTAGACACCATTTCACTATTTTTCAATTCAAATAGCTGTTTTGGCATAACAAAACCAGGGACAATAAAATAAAAATAAAAAACAATAAAAAAATAAAATAAACCTGACTAACTAGCTTGCGGTTCAAAGTCCGCAGCAAAGTCCAGGCAGCGTATGAATTCAGGACGGTCATTCAACTTCTTCCGGACTATATACTCACCCAAATATTCACCCAGAGCATAGTACAAATAAATACAAATACAGTGGTAGTAGCAGTAGTATTGATTTCAGTGGATTCCAGTTGAACTTTTCCTAGTTTTCCCAAGTACCCTAAGTGATTAAAACCAATGGAAAACCCAGGAGAATCAAGTCCATATTGCACACTGAAGAAAACTGGGCATGCTCCCAAAATGGGAGCGAGTGCAAAAGACCAGAAGAAGAACAGCAGGCGGTGTATGACATCATGCCCCAACACTGCAGCTCAGCCTCCACAGCAACACACAACCTCCCCCAGACCGCAGAGCAGTGGCCTTCCACCCCAGTGCTGATAGGGCTGTTTGCTTTGGCCGCTGTCTAAACAGCCGGGGCCAGGGCTTAGCAGCACAAACACGGGGATTAGCGCTAGCCTGCTGGCCTTTCACCAGCAGCAACGTGAGCGCTAGGGCACACGGGCGCTGAAAAACACCGGAGAAGCAACGCAGCTAGAGAGAGTGTGGAGCTACCCGTGTCATATCATAGACCGGTTTCATCCAATCTCCGGATCGCCGTCGAAGTGTGAACAGCTTGGCTAGTTCGAACAGCAGGGATGAGCACGGCTCAGAAACGCATCATTTTACATCATTCGGGTCATATGATATGAAAGCATAATAATAATAATTTGCCATGTACGCCAAAAATATTTCAATCCGCCGAATTGACAGAGAAATATGGAAGGAGGAGATTGGAGTTTGATGACCAGACGTGAGCAGCAGTAAATATAGGGTGATTGATGAAGTGTCTGGAAGCAGGTGTGGTCAGGCCTCTGTCAAGAGACGCGAAGCCTCTGTACACGAACACGTCCGATTTCTGTGTGTTTCTATCCTCGTGTTCCGTGGTTGTTTGCTCTCCTCGCAAATCTGAGGAGCAAACAGCAGGCTGTCTCCTGTTTGAGGGAGACGCGGCTTTTCTCTGCTGTTTGCAGACTAACGAGGAAGAGAGGTATTGATTTTGAGAGCCGGCGAAACCCCTGTTCGGTCACGGACGGCCGACTGGAGCAGCGAGCCTCTCTTCTCGTTAGCGCCCGTCGTTAGCGTCCGTCGTCAACGGCGAGGCCAACGGCGATGGCAGGAGCAGGGTGTGCGTGAGCTCTCTCTGCTCGCGATTGGCCAGGTGTGACACTTCCCGACAAGAGCTCCTCTGTCTGCGAAATGCAGAGCAGGCAGATTTCTCCCCGGTTCCATCCTGGAAGTCCTGTCACTGTAGACTGTATTCCTCTGGAGAACTAACCAGGGCTGATGGGTGGTCCGCCTTCGAGTGATGCACCATTCTTCACAGCGCAATCTTCAGTACCTGGTCACAAGATGTGCTTTTGCTTAACTGCCATTTACAAAGGGTCAGGGTGGTAACCAGGTGAAGAGAGTAGACTGGAGTGGGGTGGGGAGCGATGGGCTATACACTTTTTTTGTCTTTAATTTAGTTCTTTAATTGAGGATACATTTTAGGGGGGTAAATGCTGTACATACGCCGCTAGATTAGACTTAAAATTATTATCATGGAAGTTATTATTATTATTACTAATTATTATTTAAACTATTCGTTCCCTCCCAAATTAATTGCAACTAAGCTTCTCACAGAAGAAAACATTTAAAAGCTATTGAAATAGACATGAGAAATATAAAGAGGACATGATTTTGGTGTCGTCAAAGGTACAGCCCCGCGAAGAGTAATGAAAACAAACAACAATTTACTAAGTCACCACATCACGACCTGCCTACGCATTTTCATTGGTCTGTACTTAAAAAAATAATAATAAAGCAGCATTAAATGTTATCGACCAATGTTTCAGCTAAATCGTCATTCGTCAGGGTGATTCACACAAGGAATGCTTGTTTAGTGGCACTCCATGCCAGGGAGGGGTGGTCAGATTCACATTCTGCGGTTGTGGTGACGACAGGAAACTTGTAAGTGACAAAGTTTGCCACACCAGAGACAGAAAACAACAATGGCCCTGGTGAAGAAGCAGGAACTTCAACAGATGGCAGACGATGATTTCACAATTGCTTTAGTTTACTTAGTGCAGCAAAATAAAAAAAGAGAAAGAAGACTGCATGAGTGTCTGTCCAATCGCACGATGAGACGGGGCAGAGAGTATGCAGCCATCCGTGTCATATTACAGACCAACTGCATCTCCGCATCGACATCGAAGGGTGAACAGCTTGGGTTGTTCAACCAGCAGGGATGTGCACGGTGCTATGGGTGGAGTTTTTTTTCTCCACAAACACATCATTTTACATCATTTAACATATCATAACATAACATAATATAACATAAGATAAGGTAATGGTGAGAACAGGCCATTCAGCCCAGCAATGCTCACCTTTTCCCACCCCTAAGTGTACCTACTGCCTAATTTGCCTAAAAGCTAAATAGAATCTAACACCGTATCAAGCCTGGTCTTGAAAACCCCCAGTGTTTCTGCCTCCACTACATGCGCTGGCAAGCTATTCCACACATTGACCACTCACTGTGTGAAAAAATACTTCCAAATATCTGCACGGAATTTCTCTTTTGCCAATTTCCATTTGTGTCCTCTCGTTCTGCTAACCAAACTCAACCTGAAGAATCCCCTATAATTCACTTTGTTAATCCCTTTAATGAATTTAAAAGCCTCAACCAAATCACCTCAAAGCCTCCTTTTACTAAGCTTAAAGAGATTAAGCATCCTAAGTCTATCCTCGTAACTCTTATCTTTTATACATGGAATCAATCTGGTTGCCCTTCTCTGAACCTTTACTAGTGCCTCTATGTCCTTCTTATAGTGCGGTCCCCAGAACTGCACACAGTACTCCAAGTGTGGTCAAACAAGAATATTGTATTAGGCGAGTATAACTTCCTTGGACTTCTAATCATTACTCCTGGCTATCTATCCTAACATCCTATTGGCCTTCTTTACTGCTACCGCACATTGACTAGAACCCGAAAGGCTTTGGTTAACTATGCCCAAGTCTTTTCCCACTTGGGCACTATCCAATTTTGTACCCCCCATGAAGTAATCCTGCCTTATATTTTTATTTCCCATGTGTAGAACTGCACATTTAGTTGCATTGAATTTCATTTGCCAGGCTTCCGCCCACTTCTGTATTCCATTCAAGTCTTCCTGGATTACTTTAGTACAGTCTATATTGTTAGCTAAACCTCCTAGTTTCGTATCATCTGCAAATTTAACTAAGTTACTTTCAATGCTCATGTAAATGAGGAAGAGCAGTGGCCCCAGCACCGATCCCTGTGGGACTCCACTTCCCACAATACCCTGCTCGGATAAGGCCCCTCCCACTACTAGCTAATTCCAAACCCACTTCGAAATCACTCCTACAATTCCTACCTTCTTCATTTTGGTAATGAGTTTGTCATATGGGACCTTATCGAATGCTTTTTGGAAATCTAGGTATACAATATCATAAGCCCTGCTATCATCAACACACTTGGTAGCTTCCCAAAGAATGCCTAAAGGTTTGTCAGGCATGATCTACTCTTTCAAAAACCATGCTGGCTATCCCTTAGAATGTTATACTTTTCAATAAATAATTCCAGTTTGTCCCTAATAATAGATTCCAGTATTTTACATGTGATACAAGTTAGACTAACAGGCCTGTAGTTTCCTAGATCGGTATGGTCTTTCTTATATGTTGGTATTATATTAACTTGCTTCCAGTCATCTGGAATTTCTCCAGTTTCTAAAGACTGTCTGAAAATATTTGCCAGTGATTTAAATATGATCTGACTTACCTCTTTGAGTACCCTTGGGAATATGCCATCTGGGACTGCTGCCTTATTTGTCTTTAGTTTGTGTAATTTATCCAATATTTCTTTACCCCCTATCTCAATATTGGCTAAGACATTGTTAGTATTGAGTATGCCTTCCAGCCTAGTAACCTCCTCCCTGGTAAAACTCTCAACAAGGTAGCCATTTAAGGCCTCAGCAATGTCTTTATTCTTATACAGCAGTTCTCCTTTGTTATTCCTAATTCTGACCTCCTCTTTAATTTTCCTTTTCCTACTGCAATATGGAAAGAAGCGTTTCGGTCATACGAGCCAAAGTTAGTTTCTGCAGCATAATAATAATAATTTGGCATTTAGCTAACTGTTTTACCCAAGCGAGTTACAGTTGATAGGAGTAAGCAGGGTTAAGCAATGCAGGGTTAAGAAGCTGTGTGGATCTTATCGTGGCTACACTGGTGCTTGAACCACCAATCTTCCGGGTCCCAGTCCTGTACATATACCTTCTCATGTACCTTAGCCACGAGGCTACAGGCTGGCTCCGTATATATATAGCATGCATACTGCCCCTGTAAGTGAACACAGGGCAGTGTTGTGTGACTTCTACCCACCCATGACAGAGAGGAAGATCTTCCTGCTCCCAATCCCGGGGGCCTTCTTCACCTTGCACTGGTATGTTCCCGTGTCGGAGACCTCCAGCCTCGTCAGGTTGACCGAGGCGTTACCATCTTTCGGGTCCAGAGAACTGAAGTGCATCCGGCCTTTTATAGCGGGGTAGTAATCTTCATAAACCCTGCCGCCCGAGAAGAGGATTATCTGCCGGAGACAAGACACTGTTGCACTTAGCACACAGGACACAGAAAGGAATCACTTGGACAATATAATACTGTAAAACACTAAGAAGAAGCATTTTGGAGAAATGACCATGTGACACGCAGAAACAAATAGCTGAACCAAATCACCGCACAGTAAAACATGAACAAAATAAAAACAGAAATAAACTCTGGAACAGTGCGCAGCGAGACTGCTTGTAATTCTGCGAAATACTTGAAAGCACGAAGCACTGGAACATCAAGTTACATGACAAGACAGCTTATTATGGTGGAAATGATTTTGCGATTCAACCCCAGCGACCGTGGCTTCATTATCCGGCAGAACCCCGTCAGCCTGCCAGTGGCGTGAGTCCCCTATCACGGCAGGGGAACAGAGGGCGACTGTTCAACTCGGCAGACGTGTGTTACGCAATCGGACGGTTAGTCCACAGGTCAGTAAGCCCCAGGGCTCGTGTCTGACTAGCTTTTCTTCACCTGGACGAATGCTGCGCTCCTGTCACTGAACGTTCACCTGAGATGGACTTAACTGGGGCGCGGCGTAGACATTAACCACATTAACGACGCAGGCCAAGACACTCCCAACGGCAAAAGGCCCGTACCGGTTGCGCCGCTAAATAAGCGCACATTAACATGCCAATTACTTTACTGCTGTATCCCATCAAATTGAATTTGCATGCCTTTCCAAATGACATCCGAATAAAATTGTGGGGGAAAAAAAACGTGACATGGCTATGACAAGATGGAAGTGACATAAATGAGTGACAGCGTCTCGAAACGTCTCCGGCTGTTTTGGACGCGTGAGATAGGAGAACCCAGGAATAGAACGGACTTGTCATCTCCATGAAGGCCTGCGCTGACATGAGACGGAGATGAGCGAGATACCCGCTCAGTCCCTCTCCGCTGCCGGCCCACAATGCAACACTCCCAAACTTATGAGAGGCGCTATCGCTGCCTGACAGGAAATTACACCTTTTTTTTTTTCGGTCTTATTGGGGAATGCTGAGGTGTGTAATGTGATCACTGTTCCCTTGCTAAATTTATATGCACTTACTTCTATAAACAGCACTGGACTCCGTGATCACTTTATTAGGTACACCTGGGCACCAGCTTGTTAATGCAAATATTTAATCAGCCAAACATGCGGTAGCAACTAAATGTATAAAAGCATGCAGATGTGGTTAAGAGGTTCAGACCAAACATCAGAATGGGGAAAAAATGTTATCTAAGTGACTTTGACCATGGTTTGATTGTTGGTGCCAGACAGGATGGTTTGAGTATCTCAGAAACTGCTGATCTGCTGGGATTTTCATGCACAACAGTCTCTAAAGTTTGCAGAGAACAGTGTGAAAAACAAAAAACATCCAGTCAGCAGCAGTTCTGCGGGAATCAATGCGTTAGTGAGAGAGGTCAGAGAAGGGCCAGACTGGTCAATGCTGACAGTTAGGTGACAGTAACACAAATAACCACACATTAGAGCATCTCTGAACACAAAACACATCAAACCTCTAAGTGGATAGGCTACAGCAGCAGTAGGCCAAGTCTAAAAAAGAAGTCTAATAAATACCAAATGAAGTGCTCACTGAGTGTATATACACAATGGAGTCCGTAAAGTATTTGGACAAGGATGTTTTATTACATAGCTATAGTGGACATAGCTTGCCAGGAGGCAAAGCAATCTCTGGTTCTAAGACACCTCCTAAACGAAACCAAACCAAAGTCCCAATGTGACCAACGCTGTACTGTATGTTAGAGAGAACAGGAACCAGAGCTCAGGTCACAGAGTCAGTCCCAGAAAGCCCAGCCGCGCGTGCCCAGCCGCGTGGGGTCTGCCCAGCCGCGTGGGGTCTGCCCAGCCGCGTGGGGTCTGCCCAGCCGCGTGGGGTCTGCCCAGCCGCGTGGGGTCTGACAGCGACGCCATCTTTCTTCTCACGTAGTGGTGCACACGCGGGGACATCTGAGCTCTCATATCAGAACCAAAATGTGACTTCCAGTGGAGACTGAACAAAATGTGACTTCCAGTGGAGACTGAACAAAATGTGACTTCCAGTGGAGACTGAACAAAATGTGACTTCCAGTGGAGACTGAACAAAATGTGACTTCCAGTGGAGACTGAACAAAATGTGAGAAATACAGAGGACACACAGAGTACTCCTGTTTCCCACCACTGCAGGCATTCAGTTCCTTCCGGCAATTCCACGGTAACCGAGGTTACAACTGCTGGATATTTGGGTGGCAAAGCCCAGTGCAGCTACATAATAGAGACTGATCAGAGTCATTTCCTCCTGAGGGTTATAAAAGCATATGTCAGTGTCTTACGTATCTGTATTGGACTTTACCACTTACCACTCAAATATCCTTCAGTTGTAATGTTGGTTACCGTGGAATTCCCCTTCCACAGTCAAGGACAGCATTGCTTAAACTATGGGTCAAATAGTTTAGTATCCTAAGTACATCCTAAGGGATAAAATGACACCAGCAAGTATACATGGCTTCAAGGCAAACCAGGACTGTTCGCAGAACCCAGCCGACTAAGTCCAAGGATCCAAATGTACACCCTTGCGAATCCAACAAGGCTTCCGTAAATATGACATGAAATCCTGAGCATGAGAGCAAAACTGCAGCCAATTATACAACATCTTCAAGACTGCCAGCCACAGCTGGCTCTGGCTAGGCTAGGATTTTATATTTTAAAAGGAATAGCAATTGCAATTCTAAATGTCACCAGCGTTCACTCAGACAAATGGCTTGTAGTGGTCGTAGGGAGGACATTGTTATTAACGACTGGAAGAGAATGTTTCAGTTCCACGGCTGCACAAATTAATTCGAGAATTCTCAACAAATCTCCGTCAGAGAAATATGAGGCCGTTGCACAGGCCTGCATCATCACAGCCGCCCGTATGAACAAAGTGGTTCAGGCGAGGACGGTTTCTGGAACCTTCTCCCATCCCAGCACGGGTCCTCCGCATGAAGGGCCTGGCCTGCCTCAATGGGGCAGCGATGATAACACGACACTGACCCACTTCTGCTGAAGGCCGGAGCAGACACGGTTTGGGAAGGAATGCAGACACACAGACAGCGGCCGCCTCATCTGCGGGTGCCAAGAGCTGCTCGTAAACACCATAAACGTCCGAACAATTAGGGGAGCCTGTTGCCAAAAAACCATTACGGCACAACCAGGTCCTACTGACGATTCCCTGTCACCCCACGCTCCTTTGTTGCGCTAACGGGGTAGAGGCAGGCCACGGGACCCCCATTCTGTACCAGCACAATGGAGGAGAACATCCAATCTTATCATCTTTTCTCACACCCCAGCTACAAGCCTCACTGTCAGAGCATAGAGAAACCCACACAAGAGGAACCGCGTTCACCTCACATAACCCGCTGGGTTAAGCAGGGGCCAAAGGTTAAGTGGAGGTGTAAGATTGGCAGCTTTAACAGGTTTCCATACAAAGTCGCACTGCGTGTACATGCCGTGAAAAAGAACAAAAGAAACCAACTCACTAATCAAACCTAAATCAGAAAAAAAAAGTCTTCAAATTTTAGAGAATTTCTGAGCCCTATTACAACAGGGGACACTTTTTTGCTGTTCATCACAAGCGATGGTGCTGTTGTTACAACTCACAACTTTGTCCAGATTCTGGTTGTCCGACGCCATGAGGCTCCACTCGATGTCCAGGTGGCCAGAGTCCTCTGGGGCCAGCGTGAAGTCACAGTCCAGCGTTACACTATCCCCGCTGGCTTTCTCTATGGACCTGGGCCCCGTGGAGGTGATGTCCAGTCCGTGTGCCAGGCCTAGAAACACAGGAACAGTCCATCAGACATACAACCCAATTCTCTAAAGGTTTTTGTTGTTTGCTGCACTGTAAAAGCTGATGTCGTATCAAGCATTTTTGCCTTGTAATAAGTCTCAAGTTTAAGATCTTGTTTTCTTCACTCAAGTAGACAATATTAGGTTGTTTAAGGTTGTTAAGTTCCTGTTTCCTTGACAAGTGAAAATTAGCCCATTGACAAATCTTGAAATGAGTCAAACTGTTGTATATTAATTGCACATTGGGCTACATCAAAAGCTTATCCCCACACTGTGTTCGTGGGATGGGTTGGGAAACCCCAGTCCGAGTTTGTCTAATAAGAGCACTGTTTTACGAGTTGCCACTGCAGTGCTTTCATGATGCTCTTTCAATCTGAAGCCTTCAAAACACTTTCCGGAAACGTGAATTTCAGCTTCTCCGCTTTTCTGCTTCTCAAAACCTAAAGCGACAAAAATCTCACATTCTCTATTTTTTGGCTGGATTTGGCAAGCCTAGTTTTGCGCATTTCAGTGTGTAGAGTAAATCATTTACGGTGTGCACACGAGCCCCCAGTACATTTTCCCTCCAGCACAAATTGACCACACTAATGAACACTCTGAGGGCATTAAGAGGGCAGACGCTTAATTCAATCCGCATTACCCACAATGGTGAGACGCTGCATAAGGCAGCACCTTGCTGCAGAAAGACAGCTACGCTGTTAGCTACGGTCTTTAAGAGGCTCGCCAGGCAGCGGAGATGAGCAGTGGCCCATCAATTAAACATCTTCTCCTCCAGACGCTAAGCAGCCGGCCGCTGGATGAGCTTTCAGATGAGCGAGAGGAAGGGAGAGAGGGAGAGGGAGTGAGGGAGGGAGAGTGAGAGAGGGAGGGAGGGAGAGTGAGAGAGGGAGGGAGTGAGTGAGGGAGAGAGGGAGAGAGTGAGGGAGAGGGAGAGAGCGACGGAAGGAGGGGAGAGTGAGAGGGAGGGAGTGAGGGAGGGAGAGAAGGAGAGGGAGGGGGAGGGAGAGAGGAAGAGAGTAAGGGAAAGAGGGGGAGGGAGACAAGGCGAGAGAGGCAGGAGGGAGGGAGAGGGAGAGAGTGAGGGAGAGAGAGAGGGAGGGAGAGAAAGAAAGAGGGAGAGAAGGCGAGAGGGAGGGAGGGAGAGTGAGGGAGAGAGAGAGGGAGGGAGAGAAAGAGAGAGGGAGAGAAGGCGGGAGCAGTCAGGGCTGTGACCTACATGCGGTCCCTCTCATTAAAGCAGCGGTCCACTCCCACACCGCGCCGGCTGAACCCTGAACTGTGTAATCTGCGCAAAGAGCCCGTCCAAGTCTAGATTATGGTTATTCTTCGGAATTCCGGCGACCAACCGGGACCGCAGCCGCCGTTAATGAATCCAATCCAATTTGCCGGCGAGCGGGAACAATAAGCCGCTGATTTGATTTGATCTCATGTGATGGAGCACAATATGCTCCTAAAAATGAAATGGTGGGCTGATGCAGCTTTTGTAAGAGCTGGAGTCCATGGGGGGAGGAGGGCAACCGCTCTGCTGTAGACTTCAAATGCACAAAGGCAACAGAATATATAACAGAAAATAAAACGCCACATATCTGTGCAGGGTACAGAATCTTGTTTCCGAGGGACCCTAGACACGCAGATTTCACTGCAGAAGTCAATACGTAACTGCGAAATGAATACCAGTTAAAACCCAATTTTATGGATTTCTCAGTCCTGACAGTAAGCAATCCAATACCAATATCCTTTATCATTACAGAGAAAGGTTAGACCTGTTTGTTTATATTCCCTGGAAGATAAAGATTAGTTAAGGTTATATTGCACGTTTTATGAGGGCACAAGGCTTGTGTGTTTTTACGATGGACATAATTCAATCAATTATGCTGCAATCAATCAGAAAAACAAATAATCTTATTGAAGCGCTTAAGCCACATCAAGGTCTTTCCAACAGAGAAATCTATGGCGTGCACCAAAGCAAAATTTGCGAGGATCAAAGAGGAAAAATGGGAAAATGGGAAATGGTTCAACAAATTGGAATAACCCGATATGCGACCTCAAGCACTAGCCCAATGGTAGGGGGCCATTTCATGCCAGGTAAAATCCCTGTCATATTAATATCCCTTGATTAAATAAACACCTCTGGTCACAAACTTCAGTGAGTGTATTAAGCAGAGGATTTCAGACCGTGCAGTTTGGTCTTGTCCTGGTGGCGAACATTTTACTTTTGCTGAGAATGGTTTGCCTTTTACTGAAATAAATAACTGGTGTTCTTTAGAAATGAGCCCCTCATATCCCTTCTCTTTCATATCAAACTCGACAAACAGCTGCAAGTGTGAAATAAAGCAAAACCAAAGCCATCAAACTGCAAATGAGAAGAACAAACAAATGCACAAAGAGACAGCCATTTCACAGGAGTACAGTCATGTGGAACAGCAATGAGAGAAAC
Source organism: Conger conger (assembly GCF_963514075.1). Lineage (NCBI taxonomy): Eukaryota > Metazoa > Chordata > Actinopteri > Anguilliformes > Congridae > Conger > Conger conger. The sequence goes on along the minus strand of NC_083772.1, from coordinate 41,170,281 downwards.
CTGGTATACATCCAACAATGAAGCTCACACACAAACAATAAACAGGCAGGGCAAATAACCTCATTTCAGTCGCCTCAGCTCACAGATCTTTATTGTATTCCCACTGTATTCTCATTGTATTCCCAGTTTTCCCACTTTTTTCCCATTGTATTCCCAGTTTTCCCATTGTATTCCCCACTGAATTCCTACTATATTCCCACTGTATTCCCAACTGTTTTCCTATTGTATTCCCAGTTTTCCCTACTGCTCGGACACTGTGGAATTTAGTCTTCTGGCCTTAAAGTAAAAGCAAAAAAAAGAGGCATGTGCAAGGGAAAAGAAGAGAGACCACAGGTTTTTTAAAAATTTTTTGTACCTTTCCATATGAAATAAATTCAAGAGATCCGGTAGACTGAATGCCATCTGGATTGATAAAACCACTGTATTTCCTGCATTACCCGTGCCTGTATGATTCTTTAATATTGCAGGTGCACGTCAGCTAAAGCAGGGGCATGCAGCACACGTGCAGTGGATCGATGCGGCAGGCCTGCAGTGAAGGTGATGAGTTCTGAGAAGACGTGCCAGCGTTCACAGAGCTCTTAGTGCCGGGTGTTTTAGAATGCACGGACGCACCTGCGTGTTTCCGCTATAGGCGACACTGCTTAATCTCTGCTCAGCAGTAGAAATAGGGGCTCGGATGGAGAACGTTCTAGAAAGGAAGGCACAGCAGCTGACAGCATCGTGTAGGCCTGCATGAGTGGTGTTAACATTTTGCACAATTTGTGCCAACATCGCTCTGATGAAGGCTTCACGGCTTGTCAACCACGACCACAACATATTGGTGTTTGTGAGGTGATGTCTCTTTTTCAGTTTGGTGTGCCGCCATCAACATAACTCCTTACGATAGCCTTTTTTTGTTTCATTGATTTCTTTTTTTTTTTTTTGATGCATCCTGTCAGGAGGCATTACCAGGAAGTGCATCTGGCACCAATATTCTATGAATTTTGGTTTTTGATGTTTGTACTGTGACTTGCTGGTTGTGCAGATGTGTGTTCTGTGTGTTGCTTGTGGTTATAGTTGCAAACTACGATGTATCACTTTACTGTTCCAAAAAGCAAACAAAATATATTGTGAATTTACACTCACTGAGCACTTTAGCAGGTAGACGTTGTACACCAGCTTGTTAATGCAAATATTTAATCAGCCAATCATATGGCAGCCAATAAATAAAAGGTCAGTGGGGAAGGGCCAGACTGGTCAAAGCTGACAGAAAGGTGACAGTAACGCAAATAACCACACATTTTATTTATAAAGTGCCCAAGGTCATTTTACAGGGAAATACAAAGATACACAGTACAGAGAGGAAAAAATAAAATAAAATAAAATAAAATGTACGGAACATTAACCCCTTAATTCTCACCAACCCAGGGCGAAAACAGTTCCTTATTTTGTAACATGTAGGTGGCAAAACAAGCATTGGGGGGGGACCTTGTCTTGTCATTTTGGAAATCCATATACTACATGAAAATAAGGTAATGTTAGTGTCCTTTTCACGGCAAGGGTCCAGCAAACCAAACATATAATAATGCAATTCTAAAAACGTTGATAAAATCTTCATTGTACTTAGGTCAAATACTGTATAACTTTAGCTGAACCTAGAACCGGCTAATCGTATGGTATTGAGGTAACGGTTGAAAAGCATTTTAGCTAATGACATTACGTTTCCAAGCTTGTTAGGCTTTCATAAAGAACAGAATTTTTTTTGCTTGCGTAACAAAACCATAGCTTTTTCAATACACACACTGAGACTGTTACGCTTCAGCAAAACTGCCCAAGTCTAAATAGAGGACTTCCTTTTGGGGGACTTCAAATCTCTCATCTCTCTAGTCTCTCGAGTATTATCGAGGAAGACTGAAAATATTCACAATTGAGGGCATTTTTATAATTGTGAGCATTGTTCTCAACCTGTTGCTATGTGATGAGAGCACAAGGAGAGGGAGAGATAGGGGGAGGGTGACCGACAAAGCATTTATAAAACATCTTCAGAATAAAAAATATTGTAAACTTTAATAAGCAATGTACAGTATTTTACACAACACACAACACCAATAATATCATTCATGTGTCCTTTTGGAATCTCGAAAGGTCCAAAAACCAATGCAGAATGCTCATTTTTGGTGATATTATCATCAAATTTGAGATGGGATTTGTCCAGTGTTCTGCCTTTGGCTCTATTGTCTTTCTAAGTGCGCACTGCCACAATAATCTGTATCCACTCAAAACAAAAAATCGTTTTTTGGTGAGAAAAGAATCTTCCACTTCCACTGTCTTTGAGCTTCTGTAACTCTGATTCAGTAATAATCAGAGTAATTGGAAAACAAACCCAACTTAAGGGACACCTTTCAGAAGACACCAAGATTATGCCTGTAGCCAAAAGGGTTCAAGAGTAGTAGGCATTTTATTTATGTCAAGCTTGTGTTAAGTAAAGGGGTAATATTTAAGGGGTTAAAATAAATGTTTAAATCCATATATGCACAGGTATTATGTTTAAAAGTATACATGTGAGTGTTTATGCGTGTGTGTGTGTGTGTGTGTGTATGAGTATGTGGTTGAAGAATGTCTTACATGTATGATATTCTGCTGTTTCTTGAATGAAGAGAGTGTGTCGGAGGTGGGGAATGTGAGGTGGAAGGGAATTGAGGAGAGGTGCGGGGTGGGGACTGTGAGTAGGCTAGGAGAGAAAGAGCGCAGTGAGCAGTTTTAAAAACAATCAAATAATGAATAACAGTCTGTTTTAGCTGATGATGTAAAACAGACAAACAAGGCACAGGCATGTGATGATGGGGGAAACATCCTGCCAGCTGAAACCCTCCCTCACAGGGTGATGTTGTGTCTGATGAGGTCCCATAGGTCGTTCAGACTCAGTTAGTCTCCCACTGCTCAAACAACTAGAGCCCAACCACCCAGAAAAAATATAATCCATTGCTTTTGACTTCACCTTGAATTAGTAGATAACAATAAAATAATTAAAATCTAATAGAAAGAATTTTTCTATTAAAACAAAGTTTTAAATTTGACATAATATTCCAACTCACTATAATAACACAATAAATGTATGTCGTTCATACTTGTATTAATTTGTAACAGACGCGGGATGAAATAGTAAGATTAGCGGGATGAAATAATATAGAACTGTAGGAGAGTTTTGTGTTTGACTTTTCATTCAACTTACACGCTTTTATTTGAATCTGCAATGCTACCAACAGTTGCGTAAATATTATGATCAATAAGCATCACAAATGTCAGTGACCGAAAGACAATCGACGAAACAGCAGTAATTATTTTGTTGTGGTTCAAGCCTGGGTCATGGCTCCTTGTAAACTTAAAATAAATTTGAATATACACTCCCGTGAGCATTTTATAAGGTATTTTATTCGATCCATTTTTTAGACTTGTTAAGTCTTCTGCTGTAGCCTATCCACTTAGAGGTTTGATGTGTTGTGTGTTCAGAGATGCTCTTCTGCATACCACTGTTGTCATGTCCATTACTGTCACCTTCCTGTCAGATTTTACCAGTCTGGGCCTTCTCCTCTAAGCTCTATTATTAACAGCATGTTTCTGCCCGCTGAACTGCTGCTCACTGGATGTTTTTTGTTTTTCACACCATTCTGAGACTGCGTGAAAATCCCAGGAGATCAGCAGTAACATAAATACTCAAACCAGCCCGTCTGGCACCAACAATCATGCCACGGTTGAAATCACTAAGATCAAATTTTTTTCCCCATTCTGGTGAACATTAACATGAACTGAAGCCCTTGACCTGTATTTGATTGATTTTATGTATTGCACTGCTGCCACACGATTGGCTGATTAAATAATCACATGAATAAGTAGCTGTACAGGTGTTCCTAATAAAGTGCTCAGTGAGTGTATTTTGATCCTGTGTTTTGGCTCTTATTTCTGTGTAATAAATGCAGAATCCTGCATTGAAGGGACCACTGACCATGCATTAGCCGTGTAATGAAGACTGCAGGGGGTCACTGGTTCAGCTGTATCCCATCCTGTTTCATAACATAACTCTTTATTTGAGATGTGGGAGGGTAGTCTAGCCGCACCACAGCACATTGAAAAATGAGCTGTTGGAAGCAGGAGATTAACTCATTACAGAGGCACCCGGCTAATTGCCAACTGCTTACTTTTCTCATCTCTTTTCTTTTTCTTGCTCTGTTATCTACTCCTCATAGCCAGACGGGAGAGGCCAGGGGGAAAAAAATTAAATGAAGACAAGGAAATCGAGAAAACGTGAATTAGGCAAATGGAATGCTCCTCCAAACGTCAGTTGGAAGCCACATCAGTTACAGACGTAGCAGATGGGCAGAGGTGGATCCACGGGTTGGTCATTTATACGTCTTGCTTTCCGGAAAAATACTTTGACAAAGGATGCGCTGATGTTTTCTTGCTCAAAGGAAACATCGGGAGTGCCTAACTTCTACTTCTAGCTTACTGTAAGGGGTTGGAATGTCCTCAAAGATGGCGGACCTCAATCGATTTCCGGGTCAGAAGTGAGGAAAAGAATTAATAGAGGAGAAAAATAAGTGACTGGAATGAGCCCTTCTTAGAACTCCTCTCCTTCAGACGGTGAACCTCAAATCCTCACAGCGGGATTTTGTTCTTCAGCGACAAAATTCAAAAGGATTTACCTCAGCCAGTCACATATTTGCCTTAACTTTCCTCCCCCCGACAGCACTACTCAGTATGTATCACTATGCGTCTGTGTTCTAGCCATGACACTGACGATCCCCCACCCCAGAAAAAGTGTGTAAATTTAGCTCCGCTCCGAGCTTTCGATGACAGGTACCTCTGGCTGGTGTCTTTAAAAGCCTCGCAGATGGACAGACCCCGCAGCATGAAAACAGAAACTCACTCTTATGGTGGTGACATTTGGACACACAAAATCCCTCAGAAAAATTACTGTTCTTACATGATTAAAATTTTTTATGCATGTTAGCTGAGGGGAAGGGCCAACAAAAATAATTGAAAAAATATTGTTAGGCCAGAAAAAAAACTCACTCTCGAGAGCCCCTACATAACCAGTTTATAATTACTCATCATTATCCTCAAATGCCCCTTTCTTCATCTTTGAATGCTCTGGGTCGCAGGATAAAGCAAAAATAAATAAATAAATACAATCGCACCAGCTGCAGCATCAACAGGCCTGAGGCAATGACGTGCAGCAAAATGTAAGAGGCTGAATGTGGCTGATGTGAGACATGAAGTCTTTTATCCTCGGGGAGCGGGTTAGACGGGCAATTCCGTGTTACGACCGAGCGCGCGCAAGCCGCTCGGAATCCCCATGACCCCGTCTACGGAGGATTTCAGGTTCCCTCGCTAAATATCCCCCCGCCCCTTTACTAAACAGCAGATGGATGCACTCACAGGCAGAGAAACCGCAGCCCGTGTGCCTAGAGAGCAAACTCATTTGTATTAAACCCGGCGCAGGCGAGAGAGGAAGAGGGAGAGGGGGCGACAATGCAATAAGGGATGATGAAAATTGCAGGCAAGCAACAACCCCCTCAACCACTACCTTACCCCCCCCGCCCCCCACCTGTGGTCAGACCGCGTAAGAGCGGCCGTACCTGCGAACGAGGAACGGACCGTGAATACAAAGCGGTATCGCGGCAGCCAGAGTTCAGCGGCAGCCATCTGCCCATTAATCAGGGGCCGTATCTTAATGGAAGGCAATCACGGCTCCGTAATGGCCCATTTGTTTTCCAAATTGAAAACGAAAGGAAGCGGAATGCGGACGGGGCCCCGAACCGGAGACGTGCAGCCGTGGTGCGCGGGGGCCCCGGCTGGCGGGGCGCGGGGTGCAACGCTGCAGCAGAATGCTAAGATGTCCGCCAGGCTCAGGGGCCCATGCATATTGATAGGGCCCAGTCCTCCTTGTGAGATTAGAGGACATGTTGTTTTAGGCTGTGATCGGATTCCGCGCGTTCTTGCTTTGTTTCAGAAGGACACAGCTTGCAGGTGGGGGGGGGGGGGGGGGTGTTGGGCTAGAAGGAAGGAAACCGCCAGGCTCAATCGTAGATGCTGCATACCGCAAAAGCCAGGTTTACACACAAGCACAATGTATTAGGCTACACACACAGTGTTATTATGTTTCTGAAAGGGAACCATTTACATGAATTTGATGTTATACAAGTGCAACGAAACTGTATTAACGTTTAATGAGTTTGGCACAGGGTTATGATAAATTTTATTTCAATTCGAAAATTAAATGAACTTCAATTTATTGATTTTATTTCTCATTGTAAAGCTTGGGCATTTTCAATCCATAAACTGAATTCCAATTCACTTCCTGAACTGAGTGGGAATGGAACCAACTCTAATCCTGATTTGTAACAACATGATAACATAATAAACACACAGTGGCAAAAAACGAGTTATAGATGTATAAGTAAATGCCCCATTACTGCATGTAAGTGTATGTAATAAGTGCTATTTGGGTCAATTGCAACAGATTTAAGTGAATATTTGGCTATGCAAAGACTGAATGTAAACAAACATTTTATTTGGCTATTCATAATCTTGCTGTTGTTGCATGATAATATGCATGCATATTTTGTCAATCCTGTACAATCAGTACTCAATGTGGTTACTGTTGCACCTTGATGAAATGAAAACTAATATCCCGACATATTTATGTGTCTATTCATGTCTAGTTGCTGCCATAATGGCCATTTTAATAGCCTTGGGGGTAAACTGAAGTATTTTGGTAAAGGCACTGCATAACGCCCAATGCGATTACTCCAAATGAAAAGCACAATCAATCACCATTAACCGCCGGAGAATAACAGGACTCTGCTATTGCAGTGGACAGACGGGAGGTTTGGCTAATAAGGTCATAGACAAGGACTAGCCGACTTTATGAATGACGTCGCGTCTGTCAACTTCAACCAGGCACGTTCGGTGTGAGCCTTTAGCTTATAGCTACACACGATTTAGTGCGTAGGTGCATAGATGCAGAAGTTGACCTGAATTGATTTCTTGCAACTCCCGTCCCAACTGGCAACACCTTGAACCCTATAGATTTAGGCAGTCATTCAAGCCAGTTCAGGAACACACTGGTGCCATACTGAAAGACCAAGAAGAAGAAATAAGTTTGCCATTAGCCTATTTATAATTCCCCTACTCCTAGCCTACCAAGCTCATAGAAACACACACACAGCGACCTAACGTAGCTGTGTTCAATAAGGACGTGATTGAGTCTCAAAAACAGTATGCGTATGTTTACAAAAAGAAAACTAGATTCTTTTTGACAGAAGCAGGGCATGGATTCACTGATTTCACTGCTTATGCTAATAATTAATTAGCGTACAACTTAATACGCATTAGGAATAACCCACCACCCCTACTACAAAAACAAAACAAAAAAACACCCTTTTTTATAAATCACCTTGCTTCATATACGGTACATTACATGTACCAGAGCACATGCCACACCAACCTTTTTTCGGATCAGGTTTTAACGCCTAGGATGCTCGTGTACATTTGTCCATAATAAATGCGTCAATTAGTCGTAGAAGTATGCATTTTAATACTCTTCAGTATGCACACAGCTGAGCCGCTCAGAATTGCAAAATAGTTCATTAATACATTTGTAAAACATGACCCGTGTTATTAAAACCCGCAAGAGTTCTGCTCAGTATTCCTCGCTTACAATACCGTTTAGGGTAAATATTCCTCGACTGCAATGGTACTAGTTTGTTACAAGCAATAGGCTACGTTTTGTTCAACCCGTCTCAAACAAATTCGTCAAATTTTTTGCCCATTCGTCCGTTTAATTGAAATGGGTATTTGCCAGTATCCGTAGCCAATGCAGAACACAAAGTTACCAGAACGGATTTATCCTGGCTGAGCTAGGTTAAGAAAAATGGTACTAACGTCGACAGTTATTATGGTGAAACTATGGTAACGTTAGATGGTTAATCATTTCAAGTTCAACAAGACCATCTAAAAATATGCAATTGGAGAAATAGTACTTGAACATTACTGAAACATACTGTATGGATACAGCTCTAACTAAAGGTTAACCGAAGATAAATGTACAGATTTGCGCTTGAACGTTGCTGCCGAGCCAGCACCACAGCTCAAATGAAAATGTGAGCATTCTACACACCGCTGTGCTTAAAATCCACATACCTGCGGTAGCTCTGGCTTGCTACAGTATAACATTATAACGGTCTCTGAAAAACGGTGTTTGGCTACTGCTCGGGTGAAATTGATGCTGAAATGAACAGTGATCCGTATTTTAGTAATTGCAGCTCGAACTTAACTAGCCATTTGTAACCTTCAATTTTCTAATTGTATTTTTTTTAGCTTTCCCTCTTATCAACAAGCTTGTTGAAACAACGTCGCTAGCAAAGTCCAATTTAATTCGAATGACAGTACTATATCTGGCTTGCTAGCCGTGTCGCCACCAGACTCCAATGTTAGGACAGCTAACTTTGTGACTTACCATTAAATCTAGCTCACTTTCGATCTGGCTGTGTTCGTTCTAAACTTTCGAACGAGCTAGCCAACTAGTCGTTCTCCAGCGATTCACGACCACATCTCTACCATGCTAAAGCTAACGACAACAGCAGCAAAGCCAAGACATTGCATTAATGAAGGAACGAATAACTTACCAGAAAATATAATTCCCGATAGAAAATAACAAAATGCATGCAAATCCATCATTCCTCGTTAAAAAAAAAACTCCGATCTCAGTTCCAACTAGTCAAGCAACAAACTTGTCAGAGCGGCCGCGCTACGGTCCCCTCGTGTGCGAAACTGGGTCTCCGCTCCGCTCTCCCAGGTCTCAGCATCAGCAGGTGGATTTTGGACTGGGAGCTAGATCCTTAGCATGCAATTTCCGGAGGAACAGTTATGCTTTTGGCGCCTCCCGTCGTGTGCTATGTAGCTAGTATGTAGCCTACTAGGGGATATTAATACAGTTTTTCGTTTGGTTTGAAATAATAGCCTACTCTACAAATGCGAATTTATTTCACCATTATTTAACTTTGTTCAATTAAGTAAATATACAATCGTTATTTCATACTAAGTAATTGTTCAACATTCAGTCTCTACGTCCCCAAATCAATATATATTCCACGATCTTATGTGCAAAATATAATAGCCCCGTAGGCCTATCTACCCATCTTTCCATAATGAGAAACCATCACTACCCACAAGGACTCCCACGAGTTGGCACAGTATCATAAGCTGCGATCATACACAATATTTTAGCTTAACACAATGTAAATTATCTACTACCAGAGTCTCTTCGGGGAACAAAAGATAAAAACAAGTTCACATGAATTTAAATGAGAAATTGTCCGCTAGTTGTGATAATTTTTTTCTTCGAGTGGAAGGGTAGGCTACTCGAAATAATTTCACACTGGTCCCTAAACTCTAATTAAGAAGTTCCACTCTGCTGAAATCGGAGCGCCTCTTTGGGAACAGTTACCACAGCAACAGTGGAACCGTGTACCCATAGGCATGCCAGCTATAGTGTCTGCACAAACATCAGCATCCCAAATAGCAAAGCACCCTATAGATACTGAGAATATATTTGAGAAGTGTTCTTCTGTGAAACCACAAAAACAACGAGAAAATGCCAGCTCACCATTTTGTAGAGGTATAGCTACAGACTAATATTTTGCATGTTGGGGGAACCACAAAGTACAGGCCACATGGCCTAGGCTGTACACATACAATCACCATCGAAACATAGACGAAATATAGATTCACACTGATTAAAAAGGTAACAAAATACATTTGACCTTTAAACCTTTAAAACCATATTTGTAACCTCAAATAGACCATTCGCTTCAACGACAAATATTATTTTTCACAGAACACTACGCTATAGATAGCTCATTATAGCTATTTACTATTTCAACTCAAGGAAATATAACGTTAGTTAAGTCCCATGATCATTCCCCTTAGCACCAAATCATTCCCGTTCGGACTTCTATTCATGTAGTACAGGTATATAATATTTCAAGATGCTTCATGCCATTGACATGCGTTGGACATGCGTTTCCACGAGACCACGACCAACAAACGTTTTACTTGCCCCGATTTCCCCGTCTCTTATTTGGTTTAAGTATTGCAACGTTTTCAGTTTAGTTTAAAACCGAATTCAGTCCATGCCACGGTTTAACTGGACACTGTCCGTTGCCACCGAAGGGAGGGCCAGCTTCGGTAGGTTTTCCTTCCCTCCGATTAATTGGTCAATTGTTATGAGAAAAGAAAAACACATGATCACTGTGATAAACAACCCATATTAAGCCATGTCATTTGGGTAAGCTTAAATAGTATAATTGCTTACTGAGACCAACAAAGATCTTACCATTAAGGGCGTGCATTCATTCATCCCATATTTTAGACTATATTTTACAAAAAAATAAAAAACACTATGCAGACAAAGCCATGCAGTTAAAGTAAAATGTTCTTTACTTAGCCAGTACGTACATAAGTAGTATTGGTTATGGATGAAAACCATAAAAACCGTATAAACACTACTATATTACAATGGGTGGCAAGAAAATTGCTGCGGCTTTGGGCACTTGCTTGGAAACAGTGTTCCTGATGTATAGCGTCGGATTACACAGAACTAAACGGCTGATTTAAGCGGTCTCTGCAAACAATCCCATGTAGTAAATCAGGCTGGAGTAGCCATATACTCAGTGCTTTGGAGTCAGGGCAAGAAAAGAAAAGAGAAAGCTCCCCCATTAAGAGCATAACAATGGCTCACTGGGTGACAGAAAGCACTCTCTAATAACGCAGAAGCAGTAAAGCTACAGTGGCTGGGCTCTGTGAATAGTTCAGTATTACATTGAAAAATAAATAACAAAAATGTTATTAAAATTTAAAACAGGATGTTCAATATTAATTGTAAAAGCATCTCTGCTCCAATATTCCAAAAATGTTTCCTACGTGACATTCTTCCAGTGCACAATCTTAATACGATGCTGACATCATAACTGTCTGCATTCCTCTGGACACTCCAGCAATGACAAACCATATTTTGTGACTGATTAATTTGAACCATCCAAACAAACTCGGTTTTTATACGTGTAATCAGTAATCAGTGAAGTCTACACTAAGCTCTAGGTTGAAATCAACATTGTGCACATAGGGGCGTAGCATCAACAAAAGTGTATTGGCACATTGCAGTTTCCCAACACAGACCCATTTGTTTTCATTCCATTAGGTTGAGCAAATGCATTCATGCCAAATGTCCTGGAATGTGTTCAAAGTACGCCTTATAATTGTTTCACCTGAGGCAGAAGACAGGGATTTGGCCTTGTGGAGGGAGACTCAACATGAACCGTTTCACCACGACAGACACAGTAATTAGCTTGCAGCACCTTTTCGATGCTGTGCTGAGTATACTTCAGTGTCTGCAATCTGCTCCACTTAGAAACACATTTGTGTCGAAATATGCAAACTGTATGGAAGAGAGTATACAAATGTTTCTGTGATTAAATCAAAGAAGGGGCTACAACACATTTTTAAAACATTTTCCCATTCTCAAAAATAGCTTTTTAATAAAAAAAATTAATCAAATGTCATTATTGTCAGATCAGCTTGTCCATCACTGCCACGATATGGCAAACGGCAAAGCAAGTAACTTGCGATTGCACACGCACTCCTTCAAATACAATATGGACTGTCAGTGGTACTTTTCAAACAATATAATAGCTTTCTGGTGCAATAAATGTCAAACAGCGTCTCCTGATTTAAATGAGATCCCGTTCACGGCCTCAGCGGGGGTTTAACAGGAGGCTGGGGCACAGAGGGGCCGGGCCGGGTCCTGGCGGGCAGGCCTCTCGCTCTCCGTGCGTTTCAGGGCCGCCAGCACCGGCTGGAGATCCGTCACCGCGGCGGGCCGGCCGCTGTCCTCCTCCGTCTGCCACAGTGCATTCTGGGAGTCTGAGTTCTGACAGAGCAGGGGCGTCTGTGCCCTGTGGGAAGGCAGCGCGCCGGCCGTGGCCGTGTCCGTGTCACCTCCCTGAGACGCGAGAAGCGAAGGGGCCCGACCCGGCTCTTCGGGCACGATAGGGCTCTCCGGAAGGTTCCGCTGAAGCTCTTCGACGACGTTTGAGTGTCCTTCCTCTGCGGCGAGATGGCGGGCGGTGTGCTGGTCCAGGTCGACCGCCAGCGGATCCGCCCCCTCCCCGAGCAGCATCTTGACCGTGGGCAGGTGACCGTGCCGGGCGGCCAGGTGCAGAGGGGTCCATCCCTGGCCGGTCTGGGCCTGCACCGGGGCGTGGTGTTTGACCAGCAGCCTGGCGGTGCTGGTGTGGCCCATCTCGGCCGCCACGTGTAGCGGCGAGCGCCCGTCACGGTCTGCCAGGAGGACGTCGGCCCCCAGCCCCACCAGGATGCGTGCCACCCTGTAGCGCCCCCTGTGGGAGGCCAGGTGCAGGGCGCTACGCCCGTCCGAGGTCGTCTCGTCCACCCTGGCCCCCGGCAGCTTGGCCAGCAGCTTGACGATGGGCAGGTGGCCCTGCCAGGCGGCGTAGTGGAGCGCCGTCCAGCCGTTCTTCCCCGGCACGCGGGTGTCCGCCCCGCGGCTCAGCAGCACCCGCACCACGCTCTCCTGGCCGTGCTGGCAGGCCACGTGGGCGGGCGTGCGGCCCTCCAGGTCCGGCTCGTTGAGCGAGGCGCTCTTCTCCAGGAGCAGGCGGGCCACGTCCTCGTCGCCGTTGAGGGCGGCGAAGTGGAGCGGCGTGTAGAGGTCTTCGTCCTTGGCGTTGGGGTTGGTGGCCTTGCGGGAGAGCAGGACCTCGGAGATGTTCCTCAGCTTCTTCTCGGCCGCCAGGTGCAGCGCCGTGGAGCCCGCGGGGTCGGCCAGGTTGGGGTTGGCGTTGTTGAGGAGCAGGAACTTGACCGCCTCCTCGTTCGCCACCTGAACGGCGTAGTGCAGCAAGCTACGCCCGTCCTCCAGGACCAGGTCCACGTCCTGCGGTTGCAGGATCTTCATCAGCTTGGCCATGTCCTGCATCCGGATCGCCTCACACAGCTTCCTCTGCTGCGCATCCAGCAGCCCTGAGTCTGGAGAAAGCACAGGTTCACCATCACCAGTTACCAAGTCCGACGACTCAACAGTTAAAGGCACAATGGGAATTGCAGCAACAAATACGCTCAAACCACAACACTGTTTATCCCTCCCCCTTCTCTGTGAACGCGCTGATGCTGAAACCCCTACGCTATTGGCTGTGGCGATTAGAACCAATTTTCAACCAATGAAAACTACTGTACAGCAATACAATGTTTTTGTACAGAGTGTTGGGCCTTCAACTGTATGATTTGAAACCCTAATTTAAGGACTATAAACACTCGCAGAGGGTGAGTCAACATCTCAGTGAGCCTTCTTAAATGATAGGAAGGGATTTACAATCTTGTAATAATGTTTCAACACAAAAATCTTACCTATTGTACCTTTAACACTTGTTACAATAAGGCTCATAATGACCTTGACTTCATACAGAAATTAGCCTACATTTTCTGTTCCTCCCTGAACTGTGTTCATCTTACCAGTGGCAGCGAGTTCCTTTTCGAAGGAAAGGTTGAGGGAGCCCTGGGAGGAGAAGGAATGGTCACTCCTGGACACTCCCGACAGCCTCCGATCCGCGTTTTCCTTGTCTAGGACGCAGTCGAAGCTTTGGGAAATCCCAGAATCCACCTGGGTCAGCAGCTCGCTCAGACTCAGGTCTTTTTCTGGAACCAGCACTGGATTTGGCTTCTCGACCTGCGTCTTAACCTCCTGCTTTGGAGTAGAAGGGTGGAACAGCACTTAGAGAACTGTAGTTTTAGCCACTCCTGTGCCCTAAAGCAGTTTACCTAACCTGAACTGCATCATCTATAAATCTCTGGCCACATAGAAGTACAATATGTATAATATGTACAATATGTTTGGCAGGCCAGCCCAACCCTGTTTCTGGAAAACTACTGTCCGGTAGGTTTTCATTTCAACCCTAAATTGGCAGATCTGATTCTACTCATTAGTGAAAGGGTTGACTATGTGAATATGTGATGTAAAAAGGGTAGGTGAAATAAGCTGAAGCTTCAGCCCACACCTTTTCGGTCAATATTGTTATTCATTATTTCTATGTGCATTCATTCTGTAAGAATTGTTAATAAGGACCTAAATAACTACTACTACTAATTAGCAGCTCAGTATGATCACTAGCTGGTGAATGAGTAGTGCTTTGTTAGGTTTGCAGTGAAAACCTGCAGGACTACATTACATGCCATTTAGCTGACGCTTTTATCCAATGCGACTTACAGTTGACTAGACTAAGCAGGAGACAATCCCCCTGCAACAATGTGTGGTGAAGGGCCTTGCTCAAGGGCCCAACGGCTGTGCTGCTCTGGGTCATAGATCTCCAGGGCTGGGGAGATCATAATCAGTTGTTTACTAAGTGGTTGTTAAGGTGGGAGTGTAGTACTATGATCAGTTTATAGAACTTATAACTCAAAGGTTGTGGGTTGTATTCCCACCGGTGATGCTGCAGTACTCTTGAGCAAGGTATTAATTTAATTGGTTCACTAAAAATATCCAGCTGCATCAACATGTAAATAAAAATGAAATCTCTGAAAGTTGTGCTAATTGCTAAAATGCAAGTAAATGTATCAGATCCATACAGTTACTGCACAGGGTTAGACATCAACCAAAAAGGCCATTTCAGGGAAGCGTTGCCAGACAGCATTGATTAGGTATTTCTTAACGCAAGACGTAACCAAACAGGAAAGAAACACATCATCACCGAAGACTTTCAAGAATGCCATCACACTGCATTTTCCCAAATGTCGCAAAGAACTAATCAGAGTAGAATAGATCCAAGACGTAAAAGATAAAATAGCATGTCAAAGATGAATTCCAATACAACGGCAGCAATAAATCAACGACATAATTAAGCTTCCAGGTCAAGCTAAGCCTAGCCTTCAGTAGGAGCAAGCCTTTGACCAAAAGTGGCTGCGTGTACCTGCTCTGGGCTTGGCTCCGGGTCAGCCGTTGGGCGGTTGGAATCCTCCGATGGTTTGCCACAAAGCTCCTCGGTCTCTGAGGTGATCTCTACAGAAGAAATAAGAGTAGCCTTAGAACACGCTGCAATTCTCCGACACAAGCGAGGGTTAGACAGCCAGGCACGTAGAACAAAGGCTGCAGGATCACACTTCTCCAGCTGCTTCTTCAGGAAGAACATTCCTCAGGTTTATATATACGGTGCTGTCAAATGCTGTTTACCAAATTTCCATCCACAACTCACTTGATACATACCGCGGATACATTTTGATACTTTGATCGTAAAATTTATTCAGATGCTTAAATTAAACAGTTTCCAACTGTTTTCTTTTGATTTCAGCTTGTCTTTAAGGCATTTTTAGCTGAATGCGGCCGTGGTTAGTGACATATTAGTACTGGGGGCTGAATGACTGCTTTATCCGGGCTGCAGCCCCTCCAGGCATTGGGTCAAGCAATGGCTTTAGGGAAGACTGGGGGAGTGGTGGTTTGTGAGCCTTGTATTTCATGTACGGTGTTCCTTACAATTTAACAGAAATAATAAAAATTTGATCATCCAAAAAAAAGCTTCTCGTTTTCATGGGACATGCATCCCGGCTCTGCCGCAGCCCTGACCGGCAGCGTGCCAGGTTTTGTAGCGGCCGTTTAGTCGGCACATTCGCACAGAACAGACTGACGGCCGGTGACGGCGGAGGCCGGCTGCGTGCCGCTCACCCAGGAAGCTGGGCCGGGCGTCCGGGGAGGTCTGCCAGCATCGCTGCGCCAGGGACAGGAGGCTGTCGCAGGCCGGCGGGCGGGAGCGTGGCACAGCGGACATATCCGGCCGCGCCCCCTTCACCACCTTCAGCATCACGTGCAGGATGTTGTTGTCTCCTGCGGGGCAAAGCAAAGTAACCCAGTTGATCAGGAAATGAGCTTAAAGAAAAATACCCAAAAAAGTACTTGAATGCAAAACATTTCGTTTTTACAGTCAAGGAAGCTAACTGATAACGTTCAGTTCAGTTCAATCAGATAAAATGAAACAACTATTTGCAATTTTTATGTCAACGGTTGTTCCTTAATGGTCCTTGTCCGAGCAAATATATTCATTTGTTTATTGTGTACAATATTTAAAGTAAATGTCCGCATACTAAATATTGGAAAGAAAACCAGTTCCCTAGGAGTTTGCAACTGCTGTATTCAGGTTTACAACCAACACATCAATTGTGGTAATCTGACTATAGTACTTCAATACAACCCCTCAAAAGAACATAACATGTTGACATGGATACAGTTGCAAATGTAGAACCGTAACTACTGACTTAGTTCTCTTTAAATCGAGAAACACTGGACAATGACTGGCGTTAGGCTACAGAAACACAAATTAAATCTCTTGCTTATACAATCCCTTTACAGAATGACTTCCCCCCCACCCCCCCCTCCTCTCTCAAGGGCAGAATTTCAGCCGGTAGCTGATTAAATTCCTTCACCTGCGGGGGCGTCAGTTGTGCTTGGGAAAACAATCGCTACTTGTGCCCCAGAATGAGCAAACACTGGCCCAGGGCGGTAAGGGCATTGTAATCAACCAGCCACCATTTCTTTGTAGTCTCACAAAATGAAAGAATGAACGCCACGCTCTAATGCGGAAGCCGTGACAGATTCACAATCAGCTGAATGCACTTCCTTATGTTCCGACTGTTTGAAATATCTAAGATATCTATTATAACAGAAAATATGTACTGTGGGGCCATGATCCTTTCGTGGAAGCCTAAACGTCATATTTAAGCATGCTCAGGTTGATAAGCATCACAGGAGCAATAACCTCTGTGTTATCTGTCATGCAATCATATGATATGAAAAGCTGAGAAGAGACTACTCTACACAGAACACTGTTCTGACCAGTTTTCCTTCATTACAAACTGACAATAAGCTTGTTTTAGAGGAAGTAATAGTTATCTTGTAATCAGTGTTTGTGTCTGTGTTTTGCTTGCCACAGACTGCTTTTTGATTACCACAGACTGTCTGTGGTTTGCTTGCCACAGACTGTCTGTGGTTATTCTTTAATTGGTCTTCTTTGAAGATGAACCCGTTGGTCACAAATTCAAAGCTGAAGGTCGCTTTTTTTGGGATACTTTTTAGAAAGCTTTTTTTAAACATTTCAGCATTACCTTGATATGGCTTCTTCTGGGTCAGTATTCCCCACACGACAACAGCAAAGCTGAAAAACACCAAAGAAGAAGAATCACTTTGTGTAAAGACGTAGTCTGATTAATCTATTAAGCAACGGTTTTGTCCAGACCATTACGTGACATATGCAAATTACAATCAGATAGGACAGCTACAAAATGCAAAAAATGCAGAGCACAGCTACTAACAGCTAGATATATGCAGTAGACCATGTGTAACTAGCACGATAACATGGACGACAGCTGAATGTAAAACCATGCCATATTCATCGTCTCTTCACAGATTTCCTATTTTGGACATTATTCCACAGACGCTCAGGGTATTTTACTTGATTATCTGGACCAAAGTCACCTCCCCCACCCCGATAAAGCATTTTTACCCAAAGGGGCATTCCTTTTGGAAAGTGATATGGCTTGTTGTGGATTGTGCCATTTACCGGTTTTAATATTTTTTCTAGTACATACATTTTGGCAAGTAGGTACAGACTACCTAAGAAGCATCTACAATTGTCCAAATAATCTGAAAGCTGTTACACGGTTTAAGACAGTTTGTGTGTTACTTTGAACTTTTATAGTTTCCTCCCTATCTTTAAATGATTTTCAATGACATTCTCACTATACACAGCAGCAAAACGGATATTATATCACAAAGTGGGAACGGGAAGCCGGTTTGTTGAAAAACTGGATCTAGAATGGCCAGGCAAATGCCCTAAGGGCAAAGTGTTGGCTTATACTGATTGGGTTGAACCAAAGGTCAATGAAATTTAGTCGGGTATGAACAGGGCTTTTAGCAGCACTGCCCTAGAGGAGGAGCACATGAGTATTTGTCAGAAAGCCGTGTATTGTTGCATTAGCCACTCTTAGAGACAGAAGGAGGAAGGGCTGGGAGAAAATTCTAGAAGTCACAATATGCGATGAATGAAATAATGTAATGTAAACAAGGAAGCCATCATAATGGAATCCGGAAAAGCCAAGCAAAGAGAATTCTCCTGTTTCCCCCCTTTTGGAGACTTTTTCTTTCGGGAACAAATATTTTCAGATTTCATTCCCCCCCCTCGGGAAATGAAGCATTTTGAAGCATTATGGGACAACCTGCTTCTAAGTGGCACTATCCTAAGTAAAGATCGGCTGACTTAGTGAGAGGTGGCTTTTTGGCTCACCTGTACACGTCGTGCTTGGTGTCGGAGACCCGGTTCTTCTCGATGAGTCTCTCCGGCGGGAGGTACGCGATGGTGCCGCCGAACCCGTCGCAGCTGATGTCTTCGTCCCGGGAGAGGCCATTCCACCTCGCCAGGCCAAAGTCTGAGATCTGAGCGCCAGTACAAGACACGGGTTAATGTTCAATGTGGTAGCGGTGAGGTTTTCCGGTTTGAAGTAAACCGGCAAGCTTTTCTACCACTGCTCACTCTCCTGGATCTGTGCTCCACGTTTTATTGTGAAATGTATCATTAAATCTACCAGCGACAAGATTTTGTTCAAATGAGGCAGATCAATGACAGATTCAGTGGCCTGTAGCGTAGTGGTTAAGGTACATGACTGGGACACGCAAGGTCGGTGGTTCGATCCCCGGTGTAGCCACAATAAGATCCGCACAGCCGTTGGGCCCTTGAGCAAGGCCCTTAACCCTGCATTGCTCCAGGGGAGGACTGTCTCCTGCTTAGTCTAATGTGTATGGGTATGTGCGTGCGTGCATGCGTGTGTATATTTGCCTGGGCCTGACCTTGACATGATAGTGTGCGTCCAGCAGGGTGCTTGCATGTGTGTATGGGCGTGTGTGTGTATGGGCGTGTGTGTGTGTGTGTGTGGGCGTGTGTGTGTGTGTGTGTGTGTATAGGTGTGTGTGTGTGTGTGTGTATGGGCGTGTGTGTGTGTGTGTGTGTGTGTGTGTGTGTGTATGGGCGTGTGTGTGTGTGTGTGTGTGTGTGTGTGTGTGTGTGTGTATGGGTGTGTGTGTGTGTGTGTGTGTATGGCCGTGTGTGTGTGTGTGTGTGTGTGTGTGTGTGTGTGTATGGGTGTGTGTGTGTGTGTGTATGGCCGTGTGTGTGTGTGTGTATGGGTGTGTGTGTGTGTGTATGGGCGTGTGTGTGTGTGTGTGTGTGTGTGTGTGTGTGTGTGTGTGTGTGTGTGTGTATGGGTGTGTGTGTGTGTATGGGTGTGTGTATGTGTGTGTGTGTGTATGGGTGTATGGGCGTGTGTGTGTGTGTGTGTGTGTGTGTGTGTGTGTGTGTGTGTGTGTGTGTGTGTGTGTGTGTGTGTGTGTGTGTGTGTATGTGTGTGTATGTGTGTGTATGTGTCAGCACGAGCCTGACCTTGACGTGGTGGTGTGCGTCCAGCAGGATGTTGGCAGGCTTCAGGTCCAGATGCAGCAGCGGCGGGCTCATGCAGTGCAGGAAGTTCATGCCCACGGCTGTCTCGTGGACCATGCGGAAGCGCAGCTCCCACGGCAACGCCACGGAGGCCAGCAGGGCCTCCAGCGAGCCCGTCTCCATGTACTCCATCACCAGGCCCTGCGGGTCCCTGCAGATCCCATACACCGGCAGGATGCGCTGGAACTTCGCCGCCTCCATCTTTTTGGCCTCCTCCAGGAGCTCTGCGCGCTCCCTGCGGGAGACAAAGCGCCGCGTCACACGACGGAAACAAAATGGCGGTCATTGGAGACGCGGCCGACGGGGAAAGCGGAGGTGGAGATGCGGTGTTATCCTGGAATGTCGTGCCGCAGAGCAGGGATCAAATAACAGTCCCTGGGGGCGAAGAGCGGCTGGTTTTCAATCCTCCCTTTACCGTGAAGTCAGTAGTATCAATTGTTCAGTTAATTACCCAGGAGAAAAGAAAGGCGGCACCGGATTTGAATTCAAGTCCAGATATGATGATCACTGCCGTAGTTTCTACTCGTACATTTAACCAACGTCACTTTTAGAAGTTCTTCGATTGTCACCAACATGTTACAACTAAATGCAATGAATACATTTCATTCTCAAAAAATACTAGGGGTACAGTTAAAACTTCGTTCCAGGATACACTCTTCACTAACAGTAAGATTGGAGTTCTAGAAAGTGGGAAAATCTAAGTGCAGAGGTAGGACTCTACAGGCAACACAAAGCATTCCTGTGCTCTCCAGAAACAGGCCAGCATATTTCATGCGGACAGCCTGAAAGACCGGTTCTGCAGCTTTTCACAAGGCCTCCATAAACATTTGGCTAGCTATAATTAGCTGACTTCCAGCCAGGTGCCATATAGCGCAGCTATTTCGTCAGTAGTGCGTCACATCCCACAGATTTGAGTTGTCGTTAACCCTTTAAACCGTGCGCCTTTAGCTAAACGAGCTAACGTGCATTTCGGGAGACTGGGATTCGGTATGAAGGAAGATTCGCGCCTTGCTGGACCCTACCCATTCCACAAGGAGAAATACATGCAGCTAAATTCAGTGGAAACTGAGAATGATGCAAAGTGAAATTTTATAGTTCATGTTGAATACCCGCCTTGAACATTTGTTTTGAGGTCAACAAATGAATATACTGTTAATTCTATTTAGAAAACTGCTCAAATAACCGTTTGTAAAAATGTTTACCTTCATTTTTTTTAACACATCACATTTTTCAGTTGCAATTCATTAACAGTCGGCTTTTGAAAGAAGGGTGAGCTAAACAACAAAGAAAATGACCTTTGAATTGCAACACGCCAACATGCAGTATTGTGATTTGCACTTGGTGCAAAAGCTAATGATTGCTAATGGAGGTCTAAAAACCGTAGAAACACCTGCACTCCGGCCCCTGCAACGCATTATAACACTGACACATTCTGGTCATGAACATTCAAGAGGAAATCTTTTCAAAATGACTCATTTTTCCAATTCATTCATTCATTCATTCATTCATTACCCTAACCCGCTTATCATTTAAAGGAAATTATGTTACTAATAATGGAATGACAATCCCTGGACATCTTTCACAGAAGTCTTGAAGACAAAATAAGAAATTATGAAACTCAAACAAGAATTGGGCCACCTGTTGAAAATGAACATTAGACCAGGATATGCCTTGCGTTGTTTGTTTGCATTCTGTGTGTATCATTTAACTGTATGTTAGGTAAATTACCAAGTTAGGTTTAATAGTTGTAGCTGAATGGTTTGACAGTTTGGCTGAGCTTACACACTCCTAAGGTACATTTATACTAAGGCACACTAATATATTTTTATCCTACCTTTTTATTCCTTTCACTTACCATCTTGTTTTGAAAAAGGAAAACGTCACACAAGGAACATGTTGACAAGCCTGCTGAGTAGGCCTACTACAAAATATCTGTCTTAAGTAGGCCTACTGTGATTACATTACATTACATTATTGGCATTTGGCAGACGCTCTTATCCAGAGCGACGTACAACAAAGTGATGGTATGAATAACTATCCATACCCAGCCGTCCAGCCATTTATTAAATATCTTGTTCCTCACGTGGGATATTAGCCCAAGCATATGATTGTGATTTTAGAATCTCATTTTATTTTTTGTTTTGAAAAACACAACCAATCCAGCGACCATCGGTGTTACCGCAGTCCTTATCTCAGAATCATGAATACTTTCAGCGCTGCTCTACAGTTAGCTCGTTGTAACCGACCAGTGTGAAAAAACAGCCCCGCCAGACTGCAGCCTCTGTTGCATTCGTTTATCTAACCCCAATGAGACGCCGCCTCCACCAGAGAAGAGCGGTGGGAAAATATCGATAGCCGACATAAACCACAATATATTCCAAAATATTCCACCCACCTTCGGTCTGATCAATAAAAAAGCGCGCTTTATGTTGTGAGATCAGAAGAGATTACTGGGAGAAAAAAAGGATGGAAACACGATGAGATGCATTTCTAGGTGTAGGCTCCTGACAGCAGGAGTAGGTATAGATATCCAGTAAAGCAACAGCATTGATTTTTTTTTCTCTTGCCTCCAAGATCTGTATTCTCTCGGCATGCAAGGACAATGTATAGCTAGTGCAAATTAAACTAGCTACCACCGATTGATACCAAATCAATGTGTAGCGAGGTTGGCTAATGAATAAATATTAATTTATTAGCTCATGACAACACTTCTGAATTTTGAGGCCTTCCTGAGAGGTTATGATATGCGTTCTCTTTCGTGAGCTGGTGCTCGTAAGAGATCACAACACTCAGACACAAGTGGATAATCTTAGCCGGAGGCACTGTGGAAAACTCCAAAAGCACAAGGAATGAGAAGGGTAACATGGTCTGAATATAGTGAAATAAGAGATCAACAGTAGGAGAAAATATGGATGGGTGTGTGTAAATACATGCATATCCATATACATTGTTTCAGTGCAGAGATCACCTCAAATGAAACGATACATTTTTTAAATTTATTGTCAGACCACCAAGTTATATAAGCTGAATATCAAAACTTTGGAAATGAAACTTGCAAGTAACAGAAGAATGCAGGTTCACTGAATGCCAGCCTTACATCGTATCTATAGCCAACTCTGCAAGGGCAATTCGTGACGGAAGAGACGTCAGATACTCTAAAAGCCAAAGATCTGAATTTTTCTTTTCCCACAAAAAGTTGATAAGTAGCACAAAAAGTTGTTACTAATTGAGAGAACTTACTTTTCGTCCATACAAAGACTGGGAGGACACTTGATTGCCAGCCATGTTTTCCACTGTTCATGTCGTACTTTGTATACATGTCCAAACCCACCGGAGCCAATCTTTTCCCAGCTCGTAAACTCAGAAGAGTCGAAGGTTTTCAGTAACCCCATTATCGCAGGGGAGTTTACCGGAGCCTCCATGAGTTTCTCAAATGAGGCTACTTTCCTGACGATAGCCCCTTTTACACCTTTTTTTTTTTTTAACCACACCGAACTCCCTGCACAGTTCGCTCACCTGCCGTCACTGTGTTGTTTTTTTTAATTTCGCTCTCAAAGTCTGCCTGGTTTAGCGGTAAGCCGCGCCCCTTGTCAGGTAAACAAGGAGTGGCCTAGTTGCAACACTTCCTGCGTCTGCCTTCGACGAGGAAAGAGTCTGCGGACGTTCCTCTTGAATTAGTCATACACCATCTCAGCTGGTATGTTTTTTTGTTATATAATATACTTAACTTCACGGAGAGTGGTGCGATATGTGCACCTGCACAGCGTAAATATCAAAGCATTTATTGTGTACACAAAGGATAACACTCAATACCTCTCAATGACCGTAACTGATAGTGTGTTTGCCTATCCATTACCGGTGCCCACGCAATGTACTTGACTAATTTCCTTGTAGTCAACTACAATATTACAGATACAAAATTCAGGCAACGTGAGAGGTCACGACAATGAAAGTTTCTGCGTCGTCACAATGGCAAACGTGGATTACACAACATCCCCGTATGTAACTTGTAGGATATTTAATGGTAGTATGGTAGTTGCACAACTAAAGGAAAAGGAGGTACAATTCATACAGAAAGGAGGCAAGCAACCTTTTTATGATGGCTCAGCAATTCCCACCGGTTTATCGGTTTTGCTCATATTCAGAAATATATTAATATTCATGTAGGGTATATTTATATTTTATGGAACGAAATACGCAGGTGTGAATTGTTGAGTCATCGTGAAAAGGCTTGCTTCCTTTCTGTAGTCATAAATGCAGTGCCAGTCAAATGTTTGGACACACCTTGCCCTTTTCTGCCTTTGCAGTTTGATGACAGAGAAATTTACATAATGTTAAATAAAATAATCATGTTTTGTTGCATATACTGACTTCCTGATGTCTGTGACCCATTACCAGAATCTGGATATCTTACTTTCAGGTTGTCTTCCAAGCGATACCAAAACCTCTTTGCATTTGAATGTATCTCTGTGGGAATTTGGGGGTGGGATGAGATTAACCTGTGAATTAAGATGAGTACAGTATGGAGCAAATGCTTCCATATATGCAGTAGATACTACAAGGGCTGTTGCTCCTTATTTTTCTGTTGAGCTCAATGGAAATATTATTCAGGAGAAACAATCATTTAAGTATCTACTGAATATCTGGTGGCATCACAGTTGTTTGAGGCTGGTTTGAGACGTCACACCCTTGATTACATAAAGCCATTTAGCCAACACACGTGCTCCGTACTGTATCAGGGTAATTGACAGCTGCGTCTAGTCTCACCCCCAGTTCCCACAGAGATCCTTTCAAATGCAAAGAAGTTCCAGTATCGCTTGCAAGACAACCTGAAAGCAAGTTATCCAAACTCCGGTGATGTTGACAGGTTCCAGACATCAGGAAAGCAAAGGATATGCAAGCAAATACACCATGCAAAAGATATGCAGCCAAATATAAAACATGACTCTTATTTGACACGATGTCAATTTGTCAGGAGCACTGAAATGGGGGGCTGTGTATAAAAAGTGCTGTAATTACAACATGGTGAAACCAAAATATATAAAAAATACCTGAGAAAATGCACTTTGACCACATGTAAATTGTTTGATGACAAAACATAGGAAATAATTGATCAGAAAAAGCAGAAACTTTTGACTGGTTCTGTATAAATAGTCATTCTGTAAAAAAATAAATAATAATAAAAAAATAGTACATTCATAACAAGATGAAGTTAAAAATCTATTTATTAACTAGATTTGTTTTAACAGATGCATTAAAAAAACAATTCAATGTCCAGCAGTGTATTCAGTATCACCATTTTAAGGCCTGTCAAACTGCTAGGAGTCCTGTACAGGTCCCTAATGCGCTGTATGTACACAATGTCAGTCATCTTTTCTGAATTAGGCAATAAAAACAACACTAAACAAGGCAAATTACCTTCACATAACAGAACGAGGTTACGGCTTTATGAACTAATGACACACGAACAAAAAGGAAAACCTCGGATCACTGTGTCAGTAGCTTTAAAGCAATTCACAGAACTTGAGTTTCAAACCATAACTTCAACTTCAAACCTGAGTATTTGAATACTGCCGTTTCAGCGCGACGCGCCGGTCCAAGAACCTGCAGAAGCCGCTTCTGCACCAACGGCACGCGTCCGCACACCACAAAAACAACCCAATGACAGAAACTGGCTGTGTGAACTTTAGGAAAGCTTTACCCGCAAACTGCACTTCATGTTTTAGACACTCCCGGTGTGTCCTTCAGGGGGTTTAACAGATTTCATTTAACTTGCCAGAGTTAAGTGTCCAGACAAGGTTCCCTGGACACGCGCTATTTTCCTAATACTGTAGTTAACACTTCTGGTGACAAACTGCCACGCCTCTACAGAGTCTCAGCAACGCTAGTGAGCGACCCGCTAGGCTAACGTGGGGCTAACATCGGGGGCTCGGGGGGGTCACACCACGTCCATCCCCAGGCCCCGGGCCACCTCGGTGAGGGCCCTGACGGCCCCCGAGGGGGCCCCGGGGAGCTCCGCGTCCCGGGACGCGTCGTCGTCGGCGTCCCCCAGCCCGGTGACGGTGCTCAGGACGCAGTACATGGACGGGCCGTCGTCTTTGGGGTCGGGCGGCGCGGCCGCGCCCGCGAACTCGGAGTCGGCGGAGCAGGAGGAGGAGGAGGACGATGAAGAGCAGGGGGAGGGCGAGGCGCACTGGACGTTCCCCGGGGACGGGGCCGCCCGTTTGGGCCGGCCGCCCGCGGCGCAGCCGGAGCCCGAGGCCTTCCTGGGGGTGCGCTTCTTGGCCATGTTCTTCATGATCTCCTCCGTCACCTCCACCGTCTCGTACCGCACCATGTTCAGCCGCAGGTACCCGTCCTCGTCCTCTTTGTACCTGCGGTGGAGGGGGGGGGATTGAAAACGCATCGCGTCACGGTTGAAAACGCATCGCTGGTATACTACCGTTACATCGCTTGTATTCTACAACTACTCTATACTACTCGGCTGTCACAAATTGTTCCGGATGCAGTGCCGGAACATTCCAGTAACGTTGTGAGGACATTCTGTGTTAGCTTATCTGTACGCGGTAAAAGGCACGCTAACTATTCACACATTGGCACCTGGGGGCAAACTATCTGCCAAGCTCAAGGTATTAACATTTAGCCTACTCTACAAGGGCATTCAGAAACTCCCATACAAAACCGTAATGGCCGTCATAAAAGCAAATGGTACTTTTAGTGGACAGGCACATTAGCTGACAATAATTACCACATTCATTTTGGAAAAAGGTATAATTTCATAAAATAACCCTCACTTCCTATTCAGTAGCACTGTAACAGTAAAGCATAATTGATTATGTTATGAGAAAATACATTCTAAACTTTGATATTTTGGTAGCAGAGGACAATTTAACATGTGAACCATACCCGTAAGCAGCAATTCAGATGAAGTGATAAAATGAATCAACCCCTCCAAAATTAAAGGTAAATCTCTGTTTAAAGGTACAATAGGTAATTTTGGACTCCTAACGGTCAAGAGAGGAATCGCAGCAACAAACACCCTCAAACCGTAACACTGGGAGTTTCAATGTCAGCGCGTTCACAGACGCGCTGACATTGAAACTCCCATTTGCCATTGGCTGTAGCGATTAGAACCAATTTTCAACCAATGAGCTTGAATTATTGTTCAGCTATATGTTGTTTTGGTACAGTGTGTCAGTGTGTCAACTGCATATTTCTAAACCTGAATTTAAGGACTATGAACACAGGCAGAGGGTGAGTCAACATGTCAGTGAGCTTTCTCAATGATAGGAAGGGATTTACAATGATCTTCTAACAATGTTTCAACACAAACATCTTACATATTGTACCTTTAACCAACAATACAGCAAAGGATGGACACACTATCACTCAAAACATTAGTTTTAAAGTATATCTCCTGATTTCCCCTGCCCCTCCTTTCTGATATCCCTATCCCCCCCAAAAAAATAAAATAAATAAATAAATAAATATTGGACTTATGATGACGACTATGTTTAGAACAGCATTCCATGTGTATTTTCCTAGTTCTGGATGTGATGCTTTGACTTATGGTAGAACCTATGCACTTGTAAGTCGCTTTGGATTAAAAGCGTCTGCCAAATGACAAAAATCTAAATGTAAATGTAAATATCAGTGAGTCATATTAGTGAGGGTGGGGCATTAAGGCATATCAATAATGAGTAAATATTTCTTGAGGGCAGTAACAATCATCCGATGAGGTGTATCGGCTTTCACTGATGCGGAAGTTAAGCTGAAAATGGCCACATGAAATGCTCCCGAGAAAAAAAAAACATTACTTCTCATATCTACTGGATTTTGAGACAGCCAATCAGCTGCAAGACTGCGTTTCTGCTGATTACACGGAAGCTACATATTGGTGCTTCTGGCTGATAAAAGCAGTGGAGAGGATTAAGCCTGATTCATACTTCCTCACGCCAAGGGCTGTGTGACAAAAATGAAAGCATTTGCATTCTACTTTGGCAAAGGGCTGTGAACACAATGCATGTGAATGGGTGAATGAATTGTGAACGGGTGAATGAGAAGCATCAATTGTATAGCACCTTGGATAAAGGCACTATATAAATGCCAGTCATTTACCATTTACAATGCCAAACAGCTGAGGTTTACATTTTTGAGAACATAGAGGAGCCTGGCGTAGCCTTATCCATCACAACAAATGTCCATCTGGCTGTCAAAGTATGACTGCAAAGTATGACCGCAAAATAACAGAGCCGTACAGGCGCGACACTGCTTTCGGTTGAAAGCGTGTCATTCTGGTCGTGTATGAATCCAGCGTTAGCGGTGGCTAACGAGGCGGGCGCGGGGCGCGGCGGTCACACCTGAAGCGGGAGTGTCCGGAGGGCCATTTGAGCTGGTGTTTCTTCCGCAGGTGGAGCGTGAGCGTGTAGCACCAGGAGAAGGTTTTGTCACAGAGATGGCACTTGTATTTAGACACCATGTCACCCTTCAGAAGAAAAACGGTGCCAATGTCAACGACGTGCATGCAACTGTACATGAAGCAAATTTTATCAATGAGCAAAAAGTGTTATTAGCAATTAGCCATCAGTAGACATTATGCCACGCATGAATACGCCTAATTTCCAGCAGCTGGGAAACAACCTTGTGATATCGCACTGGGCTTATTTAGTGTTCAGTGATGTACAATACTGTGCAAGTCTTTGGCATGTGTGAAAGAAATTCTGTTAACCAAAGGCACTTTCAAAAATAATATACTCGAAAGCAGTAAACGGTAAAAAACTAAATTAGATCGATATTTTCTGTGACTACCCTTCCACTTTAAACTGAATCAAATCTCTTAGGTACACTTTTACTGGCTGTCTCACTTTCCTCCAGACAATCTCAAAGATAAAGGTTTCTTAATCGCTTTGATGAAGTGGCCTATTACTGAATTATCTATTATTTAAATATTATACAGTCATGTTTGTATGTAATTTCTTCATTTTCCTAATGAAAGTTTGGAAAAAATCAATTGTACTCTTTTCTATTGACGCTAACTATTTATCAGGTAAGCTGGCTGACTATCGTACTCTTTTTAACCACAGCCAGGCCGTGGCATATCTGTGGTCAGAGCAGCAGGCGTAATGGCACTGTGTGTGTGTGTGTGTGTGTGTAGTGTGTGTGTGTGTGGCGCCCTGTGTGTGTGTGTGTGTGGCGCACTGTGTGTGTGTGTGTGTGTGTGTGTAGTGTGTGTGTATGGCGCCCTGTGTGTGTGTGTGTGTGGCACACTGTGTGTGTGTGTGTGTGTGTATGAGTGTGTGTGTGTGTAGTGCACTGTGTGTGTGTGTGTGTGTGTGTGTGTGAGAGTGTGTGTGTGTGTGTGTGTAGTGCACTGTGTGTGTGTGTGTGTAGTGCACTGTGTGTGTGTGTGTGTGTAGTGCACTGTGTGTGTGTGAGTGTGAGTGTGCGTGTGCGTGTGCGTGTGCGTGTGCGTGTGCGCGTGCGCGTGAGCGAGCGTGCGTGCGTGCGTGCGTGCGTGCGTGCGTGTGTGTGTGTGTGTGTGCGTGGCTGACCTCGTGCACTCTCTTGTAGTGCTGGTTCATGGTGTGGGCCATGCCCTGTGTGTGTGTATGTGTGTGTGTGTGTGTGTGTGTGTGTGTGTGTGTGTGTGTGTGTATGTGTGTTTGTGGCTGACCTCGTGCACTCTCTTGTAGTGCTGGTTCATGGTGTGGGCCATGCCCTGTGTGTGTGTATGTGTGTGTGTGTGTGTGTGTGTGTGTGTGTGTGTGTGTGTGTGTGTGTGTGTGTGCGTGTGTGCGTGTGTGCGTGCGTGCGTGCGTGCGTGTGTGTGTGTGTGTGTGCGTGGCTGACCTCGTGCACTCTCTTGTAGTGCTGGTTCATGGTGTGGGCCATGCCCTGTGTGTGTGTATGTGTGTGTGTGTGTGTGAGTGTGTGAGTGTGTGTGTGTGTGTGTATGTGTGTGTGAGTGTGTGTGTGAGTGTGTGTGTGTGTGTGTGTGTGTGTGTGTGTGTGTGTGCGTGTGGCTGACCTCGTGCACTCTCTTGTAGTGCTGGTTCATGGTGTGGGCCATGCGGGAGGAGTATTCACAGCCCTCCACAGTGCACTGGAAGGTGGCGCCCTCGTTGTGGGTCTCCATGTGCTTCCGCAGGTCGTGCTGGTTCTTGAAGCTGTGAAAGCAGTGTTGTTAAAACCTGCAGCTTAACACCAGCTGATCAAGCATGCAAATAGAAAGACAATAAATACATGCCTCATTGTAGGACACATTTAAAATACAATGAAATGGGGTGTTTTTTCTAACTTGCTTTTTTTAAAAATATATATATAAATGAAAGTTTACCCTGTACTTCTGTTATGTTATTGCAAATGTCATATCTCAGTGAAAATGGTAGTGTTCACTGTTAACATTCTGTAAATTGTTTGTTCTATTACTTGAAATCATTTTTACCACATACTAAATCCCCAGAAGGCGTGATATTTTACATTGTACTGGACATGTCTTCAAGCTCACGGGTTTGGTGGGTTTTAATGGGTGTCCGTTTCTCTAATTGCAGGAAGTAGCTGGTATTTGTAGTGAAAGTGTAGATAGACAGTAGGCAGTGTTCACGCTGCAGCTGAAGACTGTATGGTTTTGAGCGGCCTGGTTTGTGTCGTCTGGGGTCGTGACGCTGAGGCTGTCGCAGGAAGTCACCTGCTCTCACAGAAGTCACAGGGGAAGGGCCGCTCGTCACAGTGCCGGAACTTGATGTGAGTTTTCAGAGAGGCCAGGGAAGTGCAGGTCATGTCGCACAGCGGACACTTGATATGGTTCACTGTAGAGCACAGGGGGAAGTATGTAGCCAGCTAGCACAAAACACTCAATGTTACTGTAAAGCACAGGGGAAAGGTAAATAGCCAGCTAGCACAAAACACTCAATGTTACTGTAAAGCACAAAAGATAGGTATGTAGCCAGCTAGCACAAAACACTCAATGTTACTGTAAAGCACAGGGGAAAGGTAAGTAGCCTGCTAGCACAAAACACTCAATGTTACTGTAAAGCACAGGGGAAAGGTAAGTAGCCTGCTAGCACAAAACACTCAATGTTACTGTAAAGCACAGGGGAAAGGTAAGTAGCCTGCTAGCACAAAACACTCACAATGTTACTGTACAGCACAAAAGATAGGTATGTAGCCAGCTAGCTCAAAACACACGATGTTACTGGAAAGCAGAGGAAAGCTGTGTAACCAGCTAGCACAACACACTCACAATGTTACTGTAAAGCACAGGGGTAACTAGGTAAGCAAAGGTATATAACTAACACAATGGAATGTGTTGTGAATGTTATAATATTGCCACTACATGGAAGAAATCATGATGTTTTGTGTTAGCTGGGTTGACATTTCCCCTCACAAATAGCATGTGTTTATTCATTGCATATTTCTATTCATCCAAGAGGGTTTCAATTCATTGTGCCATCTGGTGAGAGCACTCAACCAAGTGAATGCCAATACCAATTTGCATACATCAGCTACACTGTACACATGACACTCTAAGAACTGCAATACAAATCAGCCTTGGTCTGATTTCTGAATTCTGAATTTGCACATAAATAAACCTGTGTGGAAATGGCTGAAATTCCCCCCAAAAAATTGAAGATATTGCAAAAAAACATAAGCTTGGAGGAGGTGGATAATGTTAGACAAAAGCCTGTCATTTATTTATTAGCCTCTGTACAATTTGAGCTTTGAGCAGGAGAGCAGGAGAGCAGGGGGGCAGGAGAGCAGTGCAGGGGTGCAGGAGAGCAGGAGAGCAGGGGGGCAGGAGAGCAGGGGGGCAGGAGAGCAGTGCAGGGGTGCAGGAGAGCAGTGCAGGGGAGCAGGAGAGCAGTGCAGGGGTGCAGGAGAGCAGTGCAGGGGAGCAGGAAAGCAGTGCAGGGGTGCAGGAGAGGGGAACTGCGCAGTGCAGTACTCACCGTGCTGCCGGACGTGTCCCCTCAGCAGCCTCTCGTTGGCGAAGCGCTTATCACAGTGCTCACACACAAAGGACTCTGCACAAACAGAACACGTTTCACACTCATATGCTTATGCTGTAGCCTGTGCTATATATGACATACATCATATGCTTATGCTGTAGCCTGTGCTATATATGACATACATCATATGCTAATGCTGTAGCCTGTGCTATATATGACATACATCATATGCTTATGCTGTAGCCTGTGCTATATATGACATACATCATATGCTAATGCTGTAGCCTGTGCTATATATGACATACATCATATGCTTATGCTGTAGCCTGTGCTATATATGACATACATCATATGCTAATGCTGTAGCCTGTGCTATATATGACATACATCATATGCTAATGCTGTAGCCTGTGCTATATATGACATACATCATATGCTAATGCTGTAGCCTGTGCTATATATGACATACATCATATGCTAATGCTGTAGCCTGTGCTATATATGACATACATCATGTGTTAATGCTGTAGCCTGTGCTATATATGGCATACATCATATGCTAATGCTGTAGCCTGTGCTATATATGGCATACATCATATGCTAATGCTGTAGCCTGTGCTATATATGGCATACATCATATGCTAATGCTGTAGCCTGTGCTATATATGGCATAAATCATATGCTAATGCTGTAGCCCGTGCTATATATGACATACATCATATGCTAATGCTGTAGCCCGTGCTATATATGGCATACATCATATGCTAATGCTGTAGCCTGTGCTATATATGACATACATCATATGCTAATGCTGTAGCCTGTGCTATATATGGCATAAATCATATGCTAATGCTGTAGCCTGTGCTATATATGGCATACATCATATGCTAATGCTGTAGCCTGTGCTATATATGGCATACATCATATGCTAATGCTGTAGCCTGTGCTATATATGGCATACATCATATGCTTATGCTGTAGCCTGTGCTATATATGGCATAAATCATATGCTAATGCTGTAGCCTGTGCTATATATGACATACATCATATGCTAATGCTGTAGCCTGTGCTATATATGACATACATCATATGCTAATGCTGTAACCTGTGCTATATATGACATACATCATATGATAATGCTGTAGCCTGTGCCATATATGGCATACATCATATGCTAATGCTGTAGCCTGCGTTTCAAACATTTTGACCCAGTTTAGCAGACAAAGATGAATCCCTGTCCTGGACTAGATTCAGTGTTGAATGGAGATCCAGACAGAACTGAATGGAGATCCAGACAGAGCTGAATGGAGATCCAGACAGAGCTGAATGGAGATCCAGACAGAGCTGAATGGAGATCCAGACAGAGCTGAATGGAGATCCAGACAGAGCTGAATGGAGATCCAGACAGAGCTGAATGGAGATCCAGACAGAGCTGAATGGAGATCCAGACAGAACTGAATGGAGATCCAGACAGAGCTGAATGGAGATCCAGACAGAACTGAATGGAGATCCAGACAGAGCTGAATGGAGATCCAGACAGAGCTGAATGGAGATCCAGACAGAACTGAATGGAGATCCAGACAGAACTGAATGGAGATCCAGACAGAGCTGAATGGAGATCCAGACAGAACTGAATGGAGATCCAGACAGAACTGAATGGAGATCCAGACAGAGCTGAATGGAGATCCAGACAGAGCTGAGTGGAGATCCAGACAGAACTGAATGGAGATCCAGACAGAGCTGAATGGAGATCCAGACAGAGCTGAATGGAGATCCAGACAGAGCTGAATGGAGATCCAGACAGAGCTGAATGGAGATCCAGACAGAGCTGAGTGGAGATCCAGACAGAGCTGAATGGAGATCCAGACAGAGCTGAATGGAGATCCAGACAGAGCTGAGTCGGTGTGGAGCAGTGCCCACCCTCCGGCTCGGCCTGGCGGTGGATGTGGTCGAAGAACTTGGTGTTGCTGGAGAACATGCAGCCGCAGGTGGGGCAGGCCACCAGCCGCTCCTGCGTGTGCGTGCGCAGGTGCTCCCGCAGACGGTACTTCACCTTGAAGAAGGCGTCGCAGCCTGAGCGGGACAACGGCACAGCGCAGAAACGTTTCACCTCCTTTTCCAAAACCCCATATTATTACTTATTTTTAGTATATTTCATTTGATCTTTTTTTTTTTTTTTCTTCTTTTCTTTGAATTTGTGTAAGGGTCTTCTTCTGTAAAGTGTCTCTGGGCGCTCTAAATAAAATGTATTATTATTGAAATTATTGATGCTAAGCAAGTCTCCAACAGTCCCTGCTCTCTCGCTGTGAAATTACCATTTAGGATAAAAGGTGCTAACAGACATGACTTGTTAGATGCAAAGCAGCTCACGGACCTGGCTTGTAACTAAGTACATTCTAACAAGTACAGTGTCATCCATACAAAGCACCACTGTTACACAGCACTAGCTCCCCCTTCTGGAGAATCTTCAGCCTGCTAAACATCAGTCAGTCAGTCACTCAGTCACTGCAGGCTGACGATTCTCCACAAGGGGGAGCTAGTGCTATGTAACAGCCAGTCAGCTAGCGAGCTCATTTGTACAGCTAATTTGTACTCATAAAAATGACTGAAACACATTGGCATTAGCTAGACTAGTTTGGCTAGTTGAACAAGACAGTTGAACTACCTGGCTAATCTTCAGCCTGCGAAACATCAGTCACTCAGTGTCACTGCAGGCTGAAGATTCTCCACAAGGGGGAGCTAGTGCTACGCAACAGTGACACTGTGTGCCCTTGTTACATTACATTACATTATTGGCATTTGGCAGATGCCTTTATCCAGAGCACCGTAGATTGATTAGATTAAGCAGGAGACAATCCTCCCCTGGAGCAATGCAGGGTTAATGGCCTTGCTCAAGGGCACAACGGCTTTGCGGATATTATTGTAGCTACACTGGGATTCGAACCACCAACCGTGCCTGTCCCAGTCATGTACCTTAACCACTACACTACAGGCCCCCCCATACATTTTGTTAAACTGTATGATGTCACCTAGCTAGAAGCACACACACAGAGCCTCAGAAGGCGGTCGTGGGGAACACGGAGGAGACGACAGACACTCTGGCGGATCTCGTCCCTGGTTGTGCGTACCTCTCCAGCTGCAGAAGAGCACCTGCTGCTGGTCAGGCAGGGGCTGCATCTCGGTGCAGTGGGCGTGCATGTCCACGTGGCGGTAGAACCACTCCGGGTTATTAAACGTGCTCTGAAACAGAAGGGTTCGGCGTCACCACGCACGGCGAGAACTCGCCGCTACACACAGCACAGACAAACCAACCTTATTTCAGCCCACCTAAAACAAAACAGCAAAACAAACAAACAAACACAAGAACAGGCAAAAGTTTCTGCCCCAAAGATGAGATAAAAAAGCCCTGTTCCTAGTGTGTGATAATTCTACAGCATTTACATCCCTCCCCAGTACAATGCATTTAGTCAGGGCGCACGGTAAACGATGAACACAGTAAACATGCACGTGCGCAGTCACACTACGATGCAAAGGAACATTGCCGTGTTGTATACAACCCCCCCGTAAATTTTGACACGACTGCTTGCTGCTTGGATAAAAACGGCTCACGTAACACCGCTAAGTTAGCTCCGTTACGAATTCCGAGTGTGTGATAATTCTGCGGCATTTACATCCCTCCCCCGTGCTATGGAACCGACACGTTTACTCAGGGTGCACGGTAACGGGCAGAAACGCAGTAAAAGCGCAGAAACGCAGTCGAAGCGCAGAAACGCCGTAAAAGCGCAGAAACGCCGTAAAAGCGCAGAAACGCCGTAAAAGCGCAGAAACGCGGTAAAAGCGCAGAAACGCGGTAAAAGCGCACGCCCACACTCACGTCGCAGTGCTCCCACAGGCAGGCGAACCTCTCGGACAGCTCGGGCACCAGGTTGTTGCTGTGCAGGTCCTGGGTGCAGCTGGGCAGCTCTGGGTGCGACTGCAGCAGCCGCGTGCCGATGAACTTGAGCTTGCTGTGGAAGACGTGGAAGAGCACGTGCACCATCAGCTCGTCCGGGCTGCCCATGGCCAGGAACTCACAGCCCTCCCACAGGCAGGGGAAGTCATCTGGGGGCGGGGGGGGGGGGGACACCGTACGTCAGCTCAGGCTGGATAACTGCAGTGAAACCCACAACCCTCCCATATCTGGAACATGGACTTAAGTAAAGAACGGTCCCAGGCTTTCCTACGTGCAGTTATTCAGCTAACTCGGCAATCTGTGTCGAATACGCATTTGCATTTGGGATTCAAATACATTTCTGTGCTGGATTGATCTTGACTGGTGTGAGTGAGCCAGCCAAGAGGACCAGAAGGCAGGGTCTGCACTTTTTGAGAATATTTCATAGGTCATAATACACCAGACAAGCTTGTTAAAGCATAGGAAAGCATTTGTCCCAGGTCTGATCAGGACCACAGAGCTCAGGTGTAACCCTACAGTCCTTCTCTTTCTTCCTCCCTTGTCTTTCTCTCCTTTTTTTATCAGTCTCTTTCTTCCTCCCTTTTCTGGAATGTCTATTTGCAGCTGTTGGTCAAATGGAACACAACAAAGTTCTACTTGACTTTTGAAGGAGGCAGTCAAGAGCTGTGCTGGCCTTGTTCCAGGGGGATTGTCCCCTGCTTAGTCTAATCAACTGTAAGTCATATTGGATAAAAGCGTCATCTAAATAACAAATGATTAAGGCACTGCCCTTAATGTTGCACAGCAAGCAACAGTAATGGCACGGCCGTGAAGATCGTAGGGTCTTTCTGCGCACTTATCCCTGGTTATGGGTATGCACTTTCTTGTACGTCGCTCTGGATAAGAGCGTCTGCAAATTGCCATTAATTTAAAGTAATGTAATGTAATGTATGCCGTTTGAATAACGTTACAGCCTTGGACCCACCCAATTCCTCCATGGCGTCCCCGTCGCCCAGGTGCTCCTTCAAGTGCACCGACATGTGGTCGCAAACCTCCTCCATGGTCCTGCCCTTGAACGTGCACGGCCCCCATTCACATGCCACCACCAGGTCAGACAGGTTCTTCTTCTTCCTTGACATGGTGACTCCGCGGAATGTCACTGGAGCTAGCTACCCGTACGCTCAGGGACTGACCGACATAGCTAGTCAATCCAATACCTGTGAATAAATAAATGTAAGGCGATCAGAAATATATTGGCTATATGTATTATTTTTTAATAATTATCTAAACATAATCCAACCAGTATTAACCTAGTCTAGCTCGGGAAGACAGTCTGTCCCTGAGACTAACTTACATACAACTTCTACGTTTACAATATTTGAAACTGCATTTCACATTGTTACACAGAATATAAAAAATGCTGCCTCAATTGATGTGCGTTTGAAGTGAACATTTCCATTCTCGGCATAAATTTTGGTTTCCTGGTTGCTTTGGTGAAAAGCAGATCACGTCCACTAACAAGTTAGCTAATGTTACCTAGCTACAAAATAAACCGTCGAGGGCAAGCTAAGTTAGCTCCATTGGAAATTCATTAGCTGTCTAACTAGCTAGCTACACCTTGATTAATAAAGTTAACTTGGTTGGCCAGAAGTAGGCGGGTAAAAGATAAATGTGAAACGTAGGACACAAACAAGCCAATTAGCTACAAACGTAATTGGTGTTCAAATGTAGCTAGCTAGAGCTATATGGCGATTAGCGACCGCGACTAATGTTACACATGCTCGCATATTCAAGAAAGACGTTGACCCAAACACGAACAGAACGTTATTTAGTTAGCTGATTAGGCTAACACTGTCTGGTTTGCTACTTCACAGACACTTTCAGTTTCCCTTTTGCTCATTTAACATAGGAAGCCGTGATATAAGTTAGCCTAGCAGCAAAGAGCCAGTCAGCTAAGGCTAGCCACTGACCACTGTGGCTGTGGATTAGAAGTTCACAACGAAGTCTGACGTTTCATCTGAAACGAAGGTCTTGTTGTGTTATGCCAATGAAGCTTTAACACATTGTGATTTTGTTTTGGACGAAACACTGGCTTCGGTAACGACAGGTGTTTCGTAATTACAACTAGCGAGTATTTCTGACATAATTTCGCCAAGTATATCATAATATCGTTATTTAGTCAAAACAATCCATACTTACAGTCTTACGTGCATAGATGATGCTCACGTACCTTCTGCTTCCTCTTTAGTTTTGTTTCACGGCGGTTGACAACTCAGAAGTGCATTACCGCCACCCACTGGATGTACGTAATAAATAATCGTTTAATTAATTTCTGCATGTAAAAAATTAAATAAATAATAATAATAAAAAAACGACACACATACTATAACATTCCCATCCCTAAACCCACATCAATTTCTATTCCACATCTATTATCTGACTCCCACAAAACCCTTTCTATAAAATTCCCTGGATCTCGTCCCCCCAAAAATGTCTTTACCTGCATGCACCACCATCTTAATCCTCCCTGTTTTCTTGACAATCTCATTAGCACAATT
Source organism: Conger conger (assembly GCF_963514075.1). Taxonomy (NCBI): domain Eukaryota; kingdom Metazoa; phylum Chordata; class Actinopteri; order Anguilliformes; family Congridae; genus Conger; species Conger conger. The sequence goes on along the minus strand of NC_083772.1, from coordinate 41,132,258 downwards.
AAGGACCATCGTAATAAACGCTAAAAACACTTCTTCTATCCATATTTATGCTTTGTCTGTGTCCTCCTTGCTCTATTGTCACTGTCCTAGCTCTGTCCTGTTCTTTCCACACGTTCCCTTTTCAGCCCTCACTTTGTTTGTTGCTTCAGCGTAAATCATTTTCTCCTTTGCTCTTGTCCATTCAACCTCACTCTGCACCTCCCTTTCTCACACTCCTTTGCATCCACTTTATGATTTTCACCGCAGTGAAAACACACAAGCCTGATCTTTAGTTTTACATTAATGGCATTTGCCAGAGCGACGTACAGTTGATTAGACTAAGCAGGAGACAATCCTCCTCAGGAGCAATGCAGGGTTGAGAGTCAGCGGCCTCGCGGGTCCCAGTCATGTACCTTAACCACTACGCTACGGGCCGTAAACTACATTCTTTCTCTGTGCGCCCGTCTTTCCCACAACTTCTATGAATCTATTTCCTACAAACTGCTGCCACATATCCATAATCTTGACACCACTAACATCTAAGTGGAACCCTTTCATATGCCCTGACCCTATAGCTAACATAATCTAAAAAATACCCGATCTGGTAACTCACCCTGAAACTCTTGTTCCACTGGTCTACTGTCGTGCTCCATTCCGTCCCTGTGGCTTTCAGCATCCTCACCCCAGTAGCTCTCTCCACTTCCAAGAGCAATCTGCATCCCCTGACAGTGGAACTCCACTTATTCGTTTCACTGGAGGCTTTTCCTTCAAAGCATAGTAACCTTGTATTATGAAGTACTTTCATTTTTAACGCTTTGTCTCGCTGTTTCCTTGACTGACACTCCACGATTACGATTCCGCTCCACTGCTTTGACCTCACAAATCTCCTTCTTTACATTTTCCCCACCTCATGGCCAGCATTAAATACACAGTTTGCTTGTATTTTCTTTCTTTCTTTTTTCCTCCCTCAACCATCTCATGCTCCATTTTCTTAAAAGCCCGTCCGTAAACCAAAATTCTGTCAAGCTACCTAATTCAGGAGCCGCAGTGGCACACGGCTAAAGTAACGTACCTTGTTGCAGGCATCGGTTCATTGCAGTTGCACACCGTGGACCGGGGTTAGATTCCCGATAAGGTACCCTATGCATGATTTTTTAAATAAATGCATTTCGATGAACCAAATTCATTAAATCACGTTCAGGTTCAGCACTTGTAATCATTTTGTTTTATTTACAAGAGGAGGAACTGGTGGGAGCTGAAAAGCCATTGAAGAAACATGAGCTGATATGGAATGTTTTTAGTGAAAAAATATTCCTTCTGTCTGCAAGATGTGAATAACTGAGAAAGGAGCATCTCAACTAATGATTCAGACTCAACAAACAAACTGCTTTCATTGGTCCATTAAGTGCTGAGTAACAACGAAAGGCAGCACACCTTATTGCTACTTTACACCCAGCGTTGCCGACCTCTGTACTAACCGAACAAAAGGACACTTAGAATACACATTCTATCCAAATTAATTTTACATGACCAGCACCTTATTCCTACATTTATCTGTAATTTATAACTTCCACATTTTAAATGGTATTATTAATACACAGAGCTCATCACTTTTTGCCAACTGAAAAAGCATGAACTGATATTACTTTTTTTTGGAGTGAAGATACTTTGTGACTGGAACATGTGCATAACAATGAAATGAACATTGGACCGTAACACTATTGATTGGAGGTGAAATTAACATTTGACAGCCATACTGGACGTAGCAAGGAATGCTGGGCAATAATAATAAAAAGTTTGTACGCAGTGACCTGATCTAAATAGTGCCCCAAGTCGGCCAATGGCCTGTTGTATGTACAGTGGGGTCCAAAAGTGTGAGACCACATTGAAAAGTTATTTTTCATGTAATCATGGAAATAAACAGAAAAAAGAACACAGATTAAAGAAAGAGGGATGACTGAAAGTTAATAGAAAGTAGAAGCAAGACCAAACAACCAACGTTCAGGAAAGAAAACACTAATGCAAACAACAACATCGGTTTTGATGTGCCCTATACAGCATCCATTTAGATTTAGACTAACAGAACCAGGGACATTTAGAATACACACTGTATCCTGTATCCTGTATCTGGAAATGCAGACGTTAACTGCTCGTTTACCAGTTCAGCTCACACTGGCAATGAGTCAGAGGATGGCACCATCGTGAGAAAACAACCTGTTTCGGTGGTTCAGCAACAGTTCATGCTGCATCTGCATCATGCTGTGTCTCCACTTCATCATGCAGTAAAAGCCCATTCTTGGATCATAACACGTTGAAACTATTTTGCCATATAAAAATAAAATGATGGAACATGACTTTTCCAGAAATAATGGGGAGGCTCTGTCGCCCCTCATTATAGTTCCTTTTCCAATTTTTGAAATTAGCTGGAATATTCTCTCCTGGGCGGCATTGGATGGTGCAGTGGGTAGCACTGCCGCCTCACAGCAAGGAGGTCCTGGGTTCGAATCTCAGTCGGCTGGGGCCTCTCTGTGTGGAGTTTGCATGTTCTCCCCGTGTCTGCGTGGGTTTCCTCCGGGTACTCCGGTTTCCTCCCACAGTCCAAAGACATGCAGGTTAGGCTGATTGGAGAGTCTAAATTGCCTGTGGGTATGAGTGTGTGAGTGAATGGTGTGTGTGCCCTGCGATGGACTGACGACCAGGGTGTATTCCTGCCTTTCGCCCAATGTATGCTGGGATAGGATTCTCTCCAACAGTAACCTGTACACAGGGGTCAGCCAGCAAGCTACTTGACTCTTTGCAGGTAAATCAGTCAGCAGGCTTCTTTATCACATCACACAATGAGGTCTTCCTTATTTCTTCTGTGCTCATTGGCAGTTTCCAAGAGCTGACAATAATTTATGTAACAATGACTTCTGATATAAGACTATACAGGTCAAAAGAACACAATACATTTCAATTTGAAAAAATAATAATGAAAAGGAAATGGTATTAAACTAAAACTATGGCAGGCCATTCTCCTCTGGTTTTATAATGGAATACTGTACTTTCTGAATTACAGGACAAGATGAAGTAATCACAGAGAAAATGAGACACTGCACATTAAAATACCTGATACCAATAGGACTGAAAGGTCATCAAGATCATCTCAAGCTGTTGCCAGTTTTCTGATGGGAAGTAATTATGAGATACTGCAGTCCTGGTGGCTCTGTTTGGAAGTACCAAATGCAAACACTAGGTAGGGCTGTAGAACAACATAAGTACATTTACAAACCACAAAGTTGCCAGAATCAGTAGAAAATGGTGAGAAAAATACATGTGTATGAGGAGTCAACTGAGGATGATTGAGAGGGTTTTTTTCAAGATTGTGAAAAATATTTTTGGGAATAAAATCAAGAGTACCTGGAAATAATTCTTGAAAAGCTATCTTTTTTTTCTTAACATAATAATAATAATAATAATAATAATAATAATAATAATAATAATAATAATAATAATATGATGCTTTGGACAGATATTAGATTGGATTGTTTTAGCCTGATCAAAAGCCTTATTTCTTGCAGCCTTATTTCTTCTTCTTAAAGCCATGACAATGTTTGCTCATCTTAAAACAGGATGTTCATAAAACTTGGTCCGCCAATGACCTACTCAGTCATAAACTGAGTACAAAGGTCTTCATTTTTCATATTTGGGAACCTTAGCAACGGTTAGCAAACATATCAAGGCAAGGTTGGACATTGGTTAGGACATTTGTAACCTTATTGGCATTATTTAGCGACTAATTTCTCAGAAGCGCCCTAAATCACTTTAATATTATTCCTCTGAGGGGGTGTCTAGCTGGATTGGTTGTCATCATTAACTTGCTAACTGTGCTGGATTCCCTGTTTACAGTTACCCTTACCCCCAGGCTCAACTAAAGTGTGGCATAGTCCTACAAGCCCCTAGAGAGCACCACAATCTGATGTAATTTGCAGGTTTTGTCTTCTTTAAAGGCAACATGAAACAGAAGTTAGAGCAGCACTCGCTTCCATGATATGACGTATATGTGAGTGAAACAAATCTTTCGGGGGATTTTTGAATGGCGGGGAGTCGATTTGACTGACGTCAAAGAGGGGAAGAATGTGCACTGCTGCGTGAAAGACGTTGATTTGGAAGGGAACAGAAAATTGACAGACATTTGATCAGCATACACGCTCACTGGTACACATTGACATCTGATCTGATGTCTCTGAAATCTTTTTCCAGGAAATGGAAATCTCTAAATGTGCTAAATACCGCTCAAGCAGCGAAAGACGTAAGAATACATGTGTGTTCAGCGGTTATAGTTCTAACTTTTCCGAAAATAACGTCTCTTGTTTTTACCAAAAAAATTTTCCCGCACGTGTATTTCACATACACATTACATTACATTACAGACATTTAGCAGACGCTCTTAACCAGAGTGACGTACATCAAGTGCAAACTGGACACAGGGACAAATGCGATGAGGACCCTGTGATACCTCATGTAAATAAGACAGCTTCGGAGTTGCTGTAAGGTGTATTTCTTCACTTTGAAGGCTATTGTCTCCTATAGTCTTCAAGTCTTTATGCTGAGCTAACACGTTATGCTAACATGGAAACTGAGCTAGTGAATGCGCAAAAATGAACATGAAATCAAACATCTGGGTAAGTCAGAAAAAAGGTATATTTCCCAAAATGTTGGTGTATTCCTTTAAGTGCTTGTTGCGCATTTTCATAGTTGGAAGTGATTAGACAACATCTGAATGCTTGGGTTTTGGTTTGGCAGGAAAGAACAGTGGTTGGCACAGAAGGACCTGAGGGACCACACGGAGGAGGAGCTACAGGGAGCAGGTGCAGCAGCTACTTGTTGAAAACACTCGTCTCTCCAGAGCATCTCCTCCCGGGCCTTCAGCAGCCAGCGTCTCGCTGTCTGATGCAACCCCGAGGGAACAGACTGTGTTCATCACAAGAGGCCCGAAATTCCCCGTGGGGCATCACCGCGGAGGAGTGGGTGAGGTCAGGCGTTACATTTCTGCCCAAAAGAGCGCCCTCTTTATTTATGACCATCTTGGGACCAGAAATTGAGTATCTGCCCATGGGGGTAAGAGATTGTAAAGGTTCTCTCTGAAATGTATGGTTGCTTACAGTGCTTTGTTGTACTCCAACAGCTGATAGGTGACAGAAGTCCTTTCACATGCTGTCATGGCAAGCTGTAGAAAGCCAACGGTAGTGCTATCCCTGATCTCCAGGTTGTGTTCCCACATCTGTGAAAATGTATGTGACCCTGCATTACGTATGGAGCTGAAATGCTTAGTGCACAGCAACTCGTCTTTGTCTTTGCTAAGGGTCCGACAAGAAGCTATTCATAGGGTAGAGGAAGGACAGGTTACAGGCTCTGTTACCAGAGATTGTCTTGAAGCACAGGCTCAATTTGACCTAATTGTACAATCTCGTAGGCCCTTTAGTGGATTTCCTATTTGGCCATACAAAAGATCCCGCAGTAGGGGAGGAGCAGAAGAATGGGTGGAGGAGTACCAGCAGGGGTCCTCTCTCGAGTTTCTCCTGCACCCCTTGTTTTTTCTTCCCTGTGGTTTTTGTTCTTTTGTTTTGACATTTAATACTTTGCTCGTTCACCCCACTCCTGACTTCGCCCGGTCCTCCTGCATTTGGGCCCACGCCATACCTCACCGTCTGAGAGCCAGGACCTTTCAGATGGACAACTTGTACAAGGAACAAAAGGCAGGAACAAAATTCAGGATTGATGGGATTCAAACCATCTACCAGCTCAAGTGGATGCTGCAAGACAACAAGATGGTGGACTCCATCACCCCGGCACACAAAGAAGGCCCTGTCCATAGGCCTGAGCTGAAGTGTGCAGTGAATGGCATGCGCTGGACAGACCCAGAGCCAGAGCTGGTTGAACCATAGGATAGCTTGAGTCATGTAGGAGAAGAGCACTTGGTCAGTGAGTTTGAAGAAGAAGGGTCTGTCCTACTGCGAAAGAGAAGCCCCCAAACTGAGCCAGAGACCCTTGAAGATGATCTGGTGGAAGATGCACCAGCCATGAGAAGGATCTGCAGGATGAGAGTGGCCCACAGCTAAGATTTAAAAAACACTTCCTAATCCTATGAGGTCAGCCCCCTCTCATACCCTAAATGAGGAATAGTCTAGTTATGGGCATGGGTTTTTATACACTGGTGTGAATCTAAGACTGCAGTGAAACAGGGTATATTTTCACTGTGCAACAAATGTTTAGTGAAACATCCTGTGTGAATGTGCTAAAGCACTTTAATATTATTTCTCTGAGGGGGGTGTCTACCACTGTTGGTGTCTCCCAGAAGTTTAAAAAAAATTAATTTCCATTTATTAACTATCATAATAAGTCATATTTTCTAAAAAGAAGTCCAGTGTCTTATTAACTTGATAACTGTGCTGATTCCCCTGACCTCCTGGCTGAACTGAGGGGTGGCATAGTTCTACAAGTCACTAGAGGGTGTCATGTATGAATCGATAGACACTGGCATCCAACCTATCCTATAATTATTATTATTAATAATAATAATAGTAATAATAATTTAAATAGGTGCCCCAAATATATTTGTCTCGTTTTCCGCGGGATTTGTTCCCTCCTCCTTGCTGTTGATGAGCTCTTTGAACAGCTGCATTGGTTTGGGAATCTGGGGCAGGATCAGGACCTGGACTTTCGAAAGACGTGACTTTGCTCCAGTCACTGACTCCAATGCCGCAGATGTCCTTGGAGACAGCCTTCACCTGCACTTCGTACCGTGAGTGCCTGTTGTATGGGATCTAAGTCCTCCGACTTCAGACTCCTCTGCTGACAAGTAGGGCTGCACATTAGCTCTGAACCACATATTTTTCCTCTTACGGGCGTTCTTACTACCACCTCAATGGCGTGTGCGAGGGATTAACAATGCATTCCTGCCTAACCCATCTTCTGTCAATCTCTCATCAAGCGGGCCTAGGGCCGGGTCCTTGACAGTAAGTCCTATTGAGATGGTTATCTCTTTTGCAAGGAAACCCTGACTAAAGTTGAGTTGAAGTTGCCCAGGTGCAACCTTAAAAAGGTATGGAGAGAGCAAAAAGGTGAGACTTCTGTATTCTTGACAATAATGAAAGAGGTGACTGATTCTCTCTTCTTTTTGCCTTTGTCTTTGGTTCAGAAAGCAGTCAACCAAATAGAACAAAAAACACAAATCCCCATTCTATTAGCCACATCAATAAATATTATTCATTGTTTGACTCACTTCTAAATACATTATTTAGCTTATCGGCACACAAAGGGGAAGTTCTTTTGTTCCCATGTATACTTTCAATTCCCAAATCCTGAAATATCAAGAACCTTGCTCTTTGAGTTTCCTCGTTCAGAAATATGTATTTTATTTCACTAAAACATGTCCACATAAATTACATCATTTTCTCTCCATACCTATATTTCTCACTTATGTAAAAATGAAAGTAAGTAATTGCGTTTAGTAGTTATATTCCTGGTTTATTCATGGAAGTGTATACTGGATTCCACATATGGGGGTTTGTGCAATTGTCCATGATTGTTAAAGCAGGGAGTTGACTGCTGTCACAACCAAACACCATGTTCTTAAAAGATCAAGCTCATTCCAGGATGTGAGGAGTATCAGGAATCAATGCTTGCTTTTGTGTTCTGCTGACTCATAATGGTAACTAACCTCTCACACTTCACACCAATTTCTCACCTGGGACTTTTGAGATCCTGTTACAAGACAAGAGAAAGCTTGCAAGGTGTGAAAGGAGAGCTTTGTGGTGAGCCAGGACCTTGGTTTCCCCTTCACATTGTTTAATTTCATGGTTAACTGCACCTCCAGGAAGTGGCCTGTTCCCTACACCCTTAGACAATATTTAACTTTATATGACTGTTATTTCTGAAGAATTTAATGGATGAATGCACATTCTTGGCTTGGTTTCGCTGTCAAAACTGATGTTGTTAGGTGGTCATTGGGCCAATGTGCCCTTTCTTGGTTTATGTAGTATCCCTCAAAAAACTGGTTGATATGAAAATGCCTGGATCATATGGCAAAAAAGTATGTATGGGTTTTTTGTTTGATAAGTTATTGCTTATCATTTTTACATTTACATTTTAGTCATTTGGCAGACGCTTTTAATCCAAAGCATAGGTTTGCATAGGCTGCAGCATTCTGGACCAGCTGGAGGGGCTTGATGGCACAAGCTGGGAGACCGGCTCGTAGGGAGTTGCAGTAATCCAGGCGGGAAATGATGAGCGTCTGGACTAGGAGCTGGGTGGCTTTCTCCGTCAGCAGATGACGGATACGGCGTATATTGCACAGGATGAACCTGCAGGTTCTGGCAGTGGAGGATACATGTTGAGCGAGGGTGAGGCATTTATCAAGAGTCACCCCAAGATTCATGGCCATATAGGAGGAGGATACGACAAAGTTCTCAACAATCAGTGAGAGGTCAATTGTCGGAGAGGAAACTCAGAGAAACTCAGTCTTGGCAAGGTTAAGCTTCAGATGGTGGGAAGTCATCCACGCAGATATCAGCCAAGCAGGCAGAGATCTGTGTGGTGACCTGGGTATTGGGGGGGAAGGAAAGAAAGAGTTAATTGGCATAAGAATGGTAAGAAAAGCCATGAGAAGAGATAACAGAACCAAGAGACATGGTGTGTAGAGAGAAGAGGAGAGGACCAAGAACTGAGCCCTGCAGGACTCCAGTTTGTAGGGGGTGAGGGTCAGAGACTGAGCCCCTCCAAGTCACCTGGTAGGAACAACCAGAGAGGTAGGAGGGAAAACCATGCCAGTGCAGATCCTGTGACACCCATCCCAGTCATCAAAACTTTTTCAAAGAAGACCTGTGGGTGATTTATTCAACCGACTAAGATTATATAATTTGATAGCTCAGATTCCCTGAACCATAACCAGACTTCAAGCCTGTAGTCAAGTGACTAAGTAACAGGGACCTGGAAGGTTGGTGGTTCAAGCCCCAGTGTAGCCACAACAAGATCTGCACAACTGTTGGGCCCTTGAGCAAGGCCCTTAACCCCGTATTGCTCCAAGGGGAATTGTACCCTACTTAGTCTAATGAACTGTAAGTCATGTTGGATAAAAGCGTCAGCTAAATGACAAATCATTTATTTATTTATTAATGCATCAGTCTCTTGCCACTCTAGACTTATGGCATATGGAAACAGTGTACTTAGAAGCCAGACTCACCAGACTTCACTGTGTCCAATTATCCCACAGCTCTCAAAACCATATTCTCCTGTTATTGACTAGAATCATTCGCAAGTCCATGTCATGTGGCTTATTCTACTGTATGTTACATGAAATTTGACCTTTTTCCTTTCGTACTTTGTATTGTGCTTCCTTTATCTTGTGAACAATTAAGTATTCACTGTCAGAATATATCCCGTAAATTTAAGCACCCTGGGGCATTTATGGAAGAGGAAAAATTACAAATGACTCGGCTTATTTAACAATGAGTATCAGAATGATTAATTAATTCTCAATTCATTTCTTTCTCTCTCATATATAGTTTCCAGAAATTGCATCTCCATGTACTATATTACTGGCAAAATGTCCCAGTGACATTCCCCCAGAGTTTAGCACTGGTGGCTGCTCGAAGAGAGGCCATAGCAACAATACAGATTGCACCACTGAGGTTCTCTGGGGATGCTGTTACTAGGAACACAAAAGTGCATTTCCACCTACCCACTCTAACAGTAGCTCAACTACACCTTTGAGAAACCAGATCATCCAACTCAGAAAAACGGTGCTGTTCATCAGTCTTTGTCCCATATGCAAGTTGACCCGGTAATCCAAGAGAGCAAAACTGGATGACATGCTTTGTTAACCCTCCTATTATGTTAAGAGTTTATGTCGGCTTTTATGTTTGCGGTCTAATTTGAGCCCAACAGTTTAAATAAACACACAATTATTGTAATATAAATATTTTGGCACTTATCCGTTTCCCAAATGACTAGCCTTTTATCCGTAAATATGAAAGATCTGTGAGAAACATCTCACTGATCTGAGCCTAAGGTACAGTAAGTGAAGGTTTGGCACCTGTATGGGAAAATGCCACCAGAATCATTCACAAAGAAATCTGAGATATTATTTATACAGTTTTAGAGGGTCAAAATAAGCCCATACAACACGTGTAAAGTTGATAGAGTACTTCTGAAAACATAACATTTTGTTGATTGCATGTTTACCATTTAATCCCACCAAAATAGAAAATAGTATCAAGATGAAAAAAAGGTTTACTGGCTTTTAAGAGATGACAAACACTGAATGGGGTCAAATTAACCCCAAACATAATTGGAAGGTTACACTTTTACTGCAACATCAAAGTCCACCTGCCAGGAAAGACGTTTATTTATAGTGAATTTTACAAGACAGTGGGTGCAAGAGATATTACATATGGCAAGCACATTATAGGTAATAGCCTTTTCAATATTTGGACTGAGTGGGCAGTTCAAAATTATTTTGCTTCTCGTAGTCAGCACTGATTAATTATGGACAGGTTCCCAGAACACAAAGCAGTTGTAGTAGTAGTGGTCTTCAGTTGATGATGTCATCTGACTTGATTGAATAATTATTTCATAATTTATTAATTAATTAGAACAAAAAAATATTTTTTTATTGTGATAGATTGATTTGGCGATTGATGTATATTCGGGTGGGAAAGCTTTCAAATTTGTATAAGTCATAACCAGGTGGAAGTCAGCCAGTAAGCCAATTGTGCTGGGCATAGTGGTTAAGGTACGTGACTGGGACCCGCAAGGTTGGTGGTTCGTTCCCCGGTGTAGCCACACTAAGATCCGCACAGCCATTGGGCCCTTGAGCAAGGCCCTTAACCCTGCATTGCTCCAGGTGAGGATTGTCTGCTGCTTAGTCTAATCAACTGTATGACGCTCTGGATAAGAGCGTCTGCCAAATGCCATTAATGTAATGTAATGTAAATTGTCAATAACAAAAATGCTATACCTCCCAGATATTGATCTGTGTTTGTCATAGCACTGGCCTTCAGAGTATACTCATGTGAACAATAAGCCAAGACCACCTCTATTTTAAACACCATCCCTGGTTTCCTTCATTTTGTTCTGCTTCCCAAAATGTTTTGGAACATACAGGACAAGGATGAGATAAGTGTCACACTGCAAAGAAAGCTTTATGACATATAGTTATGAAAATAGCCTTTGCATTGTAAATGTAACCCACACAGCCCTTAATCCTGCTTAGTCTAATCAACTGTAAGTCGCTTTGGATAAAAGTGTCAGCCAAATTACATGTAATGTAACGTAATGTACTGTATCATTTATAAACAAAACTCCAACTTTAGTTTCCATGTTTGACCTGAGCTTGGAATTTCATGCGAGTGAAATCCTTAGTTGTTGAGGAAATAAACCATTCTATCAAAAATCAGTCTAATACACAAAAGAGAGAGGCAAACAGTTGTGGCGTGTATTTCCCCAACAGAGTCCCTAAAACCAGTTGCCTCGCCCTTACCGTACGCTTAAACGATGACGAACTACACGGTTTGGGTTTCCACACTGATTTCACGTACGGTAAACAAGGTCCAGCCGATGAATTTTCACAATACCCACCGTCTCTTCGAGCTTTTTTTCAGAGTGTGCTATTACAGTGAGTGGGCCTCATGTTTCAGTAATCCACCATCCATGAATAGCTCTGCTGGCCCACAAAGCTTAAGACTTCATGGATGCAATAAAGTGATAAGCTTCATTGTACTGAAGCATGTTACTTGTTTTTAACTTTTCAGATCTCTTAAAATAAATCTGTCAGAATTACTGGTTACCATTACTTGATATTTGTTACACAAAATCTGTATAATGGGGTCCACTATAACAAATTGTAGATCCATAGTTAAAATAGTTTAACCCCTATTGATATATTTCATTATTCTAAATTTTGCACCTATTTTTTGAGCAATATTTTAGTAATATTTCCATCCTAATGGAATATCATCTAATGTCATACCAAAAACTAACTTTTACACAGAAGTTGGGATTTAGTAGAAGACTAGAATTATTAATTGACCCTTTGACTTGCCAGGCATATTGCAACATGGGAAATGGGTGTGCTATGAACACTGAGGCATGTACAAGCCACTGCCTCTCCCCAGAACACTACCATTACACACAAATAACATACCTTTCTCTGTAGCCAATGCCTGTCATTCACGTTTGGATTGTAAAATGATCACATTCTAAGACGATTCAATCTAACCTGACCCGGGCTATATCAACCAATATTTAAATTTGAACAATCACAGACTGATTGAATTCGGTCTGAAGTGTGTTTGCTCTTCTTTAGATAGTTTATGTACTTTATGTTTTATGCATTGCAATTTCAATTCAGGTTATAATTAAGCAGTATACGCATGGACAGAAATTTGCTGCATACTTAAACCGAACCTTTCAAGGAAGAATGACAACTGAAAACCTCTCGGTAGATCCACTCATGTAAGTTAATGAAAAGATTATAGCCCAGGATCAAAAAAGACAGATTTGGTTTCACATCACTAGTGCAATAAAAAAAGTAGGACTTTTATTGAGAGAAGCTACTCAGAACAGACAGACATTTTTATGATTGAATTCCGGACCAAAACAAAATCCACCTTTGAAATCAAAAACTCTTAGAGGGCTGTTGAGAAGACTATGTGACTGATAAAAATCAAACATTTAAAATGTCGCTCTTGTTCATGAAACCATTTCTAAACATATGGCTCCTCACGGTGCTTTTTTTAGTGCAGTCTGCAGAGAAGGTATTTGCATACACAACACACAATGGAGGCAGGTAATTCTTGTCATATCGTGTTATTGAGAAAATTCCTTTTTTTTCACTTCTAGATTGGACTACTGTAATGCTTTGTCTTCGTGAATAAGTTGTCCAAAATTCTACAGAAAAGCATTTAATGAGAACTAAAAAAAAGATCACACATACCTCCAGTCTTGGCCTGGTTTCCCATAGTATTTTGTATTGACTTGATGTAATTTGTAATGATGCCTTTGAAGGCTCTACATGGCCTAGCCCACGACTACATGGTCAAAGTTTTTGTATCCTACAAGCTTGAGAACCAGCTCAGATTAGCTGGTGGGGGTCTCTTTAATGTTCCATTAGCAAGGTTAAAAGCAAAGGGAGATTTCTGTGTGCAGGCCCCTGCACCATCGAACAGTTGAACATCTGAATAATGCACTTTAACCTGGCTAATAGACATACGCAACACTAACAAAGTTTCTCTTTTAAGGAGACCAGATTTTACTTAATTTGATTCTGTTTACTTTCATTTTGGTGTTTTGGTTTGCCTTTTTAGCACCATATATTTCACCTTACTTTTATTTTATAACTATTTTATAATTTCTTTTGTATTATTTAAAAAAATATATATTTGTAATTATTTTATTTATGTATTTACCACAATATTTTTTACAGTTTTTTCTGCTTTTGAGATTTGGAAAGTACCTTCAATGCACTGTGTGAAAAGAAGTCTCTGATGAGGAAAAATGTTATACAGTTTTATCACAGCAACATATGGCAGCGATGGTCTTCATCCTTCCACTAGCTGAAACAAAAATTGATAATTTATTAAAAAGCCTTTAATGTCATGGCTGTAAATTGGTGTAGTAACTAAATACAGTTCTATCCTATCAATGTATTTTCTATTTAAACACATTTTAACAAAATGGATATGTCAAAATATCTTCAACACTAATATTAGTTGCGTTTCCTTTTTGTATTACATAAAGCTGCAAATGGAACCTGTGGTTCGACCAAAATCATTTGATATGGTTTAACAAAACTGGCATGTTTTCTGTATTGACGTACATATAGCACTGTGGTAACCAGGAACACAGATAACGCAATAGTCAGTCATACAGTACGTGTTATGATGAGCAGCCAACAGTGGTATCTATGGTGACCCACCGCTAGATGCGAGACAATATGTCAATGCCCTCTTTGTGAACATGACACTGCCAAGAACTGCCCTCTACATTCCCACCAGTAATTATATAGCAAGTGTACAAACTAACACAAAGCACAAGCAGTGTGCTTCCTAACAACCAGAGGCATGTCCTAAAAGCCATAGCTTTCTTACAAAGCTTCAAAGCTTCTTTCTCAACCCACTTGCCTTTGTATCCTATGCTATAGTAGTATGAACAGTACTGTAAATGTCAACATACAGGAGTAGTCAGCATATGACTTGTGTATTGAGATTAGCCTTTAAAATACCTTCCATGGGTTAATGAGAACGTATTGAAAAGTGAGATCATTTGCGTTGCACGAAGCCACTAAAAATCCGGGTTTGTGCAGTGCAGCCAATAGCAAGAGATCAGTTAATTAGCACTGAAACTCTCCTCAGATGGGAACAGGGCGGGGTGCGTCAACAGAAGGGAGAAACACGCTCTCTCAGGTGAGCACATTACTCACCTAGGCAAAGGAGGAAATCATATCCAGAATCCCCTCCATCTGCAATAGCGCAGGGACCGGACTTGACCAAAATGAGATGTTTGTTGAGACGACAGCAGCAAAGATGACGCAAGGGGAACACTGCTGGATTCACAAGATATTCTCAGTTTTATGTAAGTACTAGTCATGATTTATTTGTATAATTTTGTAATTGGTTCAGCTTTTTTAGATTTCATCTGGCACCTGCATTGATCATTGGTTGTCAAAGGATTTCAATTCTAATGGTGAATGTCAAGGAGTGGTCAGATTTACTGAGTAATTAATGATTGAGTTTGGAGTAATTAACTAAATAAAACGATGTATTTTCATTGTGGTCAAGGATGTTGGCTGCATATTAAGAATACATTTTTAGATTTTTACAATCTAAATTATTTTGAAAAATTAATAATTGATCATTAATTTATGAATGGGTTTAATGTAAATACGAGATAACAGACAAAGTAAATATAGATGGACATTATACAATAACTGTGGACCCAGCAAGCCAAGCTTGGAACAGGTTATACATAGCAAAGTATTTAGCAGCCTGTAACTATTTGGACAATGACACATTTGTTGTGTTTGATGTACTCCAACATATTGCATTTATTATCTTAAATTATTAGCTTAAAGTACAGTCTGTCAGCATTGCAGGTATTTACATCCATATCAGGTAAACCATGTACACAGTAAAATGTCCAGTGTTCATTCAACTGTGTACAATCAGCAATAAAAATTTATAACACAATAAGAAAGTCCAATGAGAGTTTATTTAAGGCTGAACATTTTACTGGGTAGGAATTGCATACTGGGGTACCAAAAGTAGTTGGACAGTTGGCTGCTTGTCTCTTAGCCAGCTGTTATGTTAGCAATTGCAGTCTGTTGCTTAACACAAGAAAAACTCCTTTCTTTGAACGCTCTCAGGCAAAGATGTGTAAAAGACTAAAACAGAGACACTAATACAAAGACAAAAAAGGCTATACAAGCATACCCTCAAAGGGTGCACTGCAAGAACAGATCGGCCAAGTTAAAATTAGCTGAAAAAAGTACATTAAAAAGCTCTGGAACAAACTCGTATGGAGTATTATCCTGTCCCAAAGTTATGGAGAGAGAAAAATGTGGAGACAGAAAGAGACAGCTCATGATCCAAAGCATACCACCGACATTACATTAGTTTAGTTATTTATCTGATGTGTTTATCAACTTACAGATGATTAAGCAAGCAGGGGCCAATCCCCCCTGGAACAATGTGGGGTTAAGAGCTTTGCTCAAGGGCCCAACAGCTGTGCTGATCTTATTGTGGCCACACCGGGGCTTGAACCACCAACCTTCCAGGTCCCAGTCTAGCACCTTAGCCACTAGGCTGTAGGCTGTTCATCACCTCATTTTAGAAACATGGTGGAGGTAGTGTTATGGCTTGGGCATAATCTGGATGAATTCTGAAGTATTCTGAAACTCAAATTAGCCTCAAAACTAATTTGACAGTGCTTTACCTTGCAGCACGACAATGATCCCAAACACAATACTAAAGTTTTTCAGAGCCAAAAAGTGGAATGTCCTTCAAGTCAATCACCTGACCTGAATCCAAATGAACAGGCGTTCCACTTACTGAAGACAAGCCTGGAGGCAAAAATCCCACAAAGCAAACAGGATGTGAAACAAACCCCATGAACCAAGGATGGCTACAGTAGAGAAGTGGCAGAGCATCACCAGGGAAGATACCCAGCGTCTGTTGATGTCTGTGGGTCACAATCATTGAAAGCAAAGGAATTGCAACCAATTACAACATACAGTACTATGGCTTTATTTACGATTATGACATAAGGATGTAAATACCCTTTCATTAAAGCTGGCAGTATCCACTTTAATCTCATATTCCTTGTCACTGTCCAAATATTTACAGACAAAATTCTAACTCTATTTAAAAAAAACAAAGATTATACTCATCTCATCTCAAATACTCATCGAATGATAAAATTGTTATTGTGAGCTCATGTCTGGCAATGTTAATTTACCCAGGTAACATTCTGAAGAGATACAAAGGAATCACTGTTGATGAAATATCAATAGGCAAAATATGTCCTATGTAAAATATATTTAAAGTGTCTAACAAAATAAAAGTGATGTCAGGAGATTTTATGTTGCGCTGCCATTCATAGAAGTCATGCAAATATCTGACTAGCTCTTCCTGGCTGTGGTTTTATGATGCTTTTTTAGCTTTTGTGTTTCATATTTCTATTTGATGTTAACCTTTGATGTGTATGTGTGCACCAAGAAGAAAATTGACCTTACAACACATTTAAAAAAATAAGTTCATTTCTGACATAAAAACTAGAAAAGTATGGAAACTGGAATTGTAGTGAAAGTGAATTCTAAAGGACGAAGGTTTATTTACAGTAT
Source organism: Conger conger (assembly GCF_963514075.1). NCBI lineage: Eukaryota > Metazoa > Chordata > Actinopteri > Anguilliformes > Congridae > Conger > Conger conger. Next base: position 41,115,400 of record NC_083772.1, on the reverse strand, counting down.
ATAAAAAAATGTAATGACAGTTATGTATTGTTTTCAATCAGCAAATAAAAATGAATTGTATTTAGACCTAAATCAAGTAGTTGGAATTAATACATTGTCTCCCTCTGTTGGATTTTCAGTTCCTGACAGCTTTAGATACCAATATTAAACTTTTCTTTTAAACAACACTGTATTTTGCTATTTCTGTGAAAAATGTAAGCATATTTAGGCATGTTCAAATGTTGCACTCATTATGTTTATGTATTAGTATTTTATGTGTTTTATTTGTTTTTACTGAGGCCTATTAGGAATGGCACAAACTCAAAGATAATCTATTGAATGACAAATGTCCAATGCACAGTTGTAGTTCAAATTTAGCATTATCCTCCCACATTTAATGCAAACATTTATCACAATTTGCTATGCAGAATTGCATTTTATAATGAAATGTATTAATGACTGAACATAATTTAAACAACTGACGTTTTGCAGAAATGTTGGAATGAGTGGGCAATTTATGACATAGTATGAACTGCAATTATACTACAACAGCTCATGTAATAACCTATTTCATTTCACAGTAATGACACATCTGCCAGCTTCACTACTGGTTAGTGGGGTGTGGGGGCGCTCAACCACAGTGCCATCATCACAAGTATCATCCAACAATTGGTATAGTACAGGTCTGTCATTGGCTGCAATGACCCAACGGTCTGTTACCACAAAGGAAGAGAACAGTATATCGTCAGTAACAAGCAATGGACTGAAAATGTCATCATCACTTGCAGCAGGAACAAATACAAGTGAGTCTTCATCTACAGTTCAAACAGAATCTTCAACATCAGACAGGACAACACTCCCAACTTCTCATTCAATTAGTTCTACTGGAGGAACAGAAACAACTTCCAATCATGTACCAACAACAACATCCTCAGATTACACAGCTCTTCCAATATTACAATCTACAACTGACACTTCTGCAGAAATTCCAACAGAAACCGCCACAGCTTTTGAAACAGAAGAAACAACAGCACAGACAGAACCGGTGACCTCTGTGGAGGTTTCAAACACAGTGCCGGAATCAACAACATTGGCATCCACGCCAACTGACCAACCTGAAACAAGTGAGCAATTCAGTACCTCAAATCCAGCTATGACTGAAACGCCAAGTGAAACTAGAATGACAACTGAATTTTCAACAATTGAGACAACATTCTTGGATTCCACAGCTGTCAATAATCCATCATCAGCTATGGCAACAGTAATTTCTCCATCTTCATCAACACTTGCAGAAACTTCAGATGTGGAGAAATCAACTGATACTTCAGATATAACTTCAACCCAGTCAGACATAAGTACCACAGAGTCTTCAGAGCTTCCTACAACATACTCAACTGCTGAACCATCATTCTCCACCTTCTTCAGTTCCACCAGCACAAACAGCGACATCACAACAGAAGAGTCAGTGCCGTCAAGCACAGCAGAAACTACCAACACGGTGTCCTCAATTACAACAGAAGACTTGACAGAATCATCACCAACAGCAGATAGGACAACACTCCCAACTTCTCATTCAGTTAGTTCTACTGGAGGAACAGAAACAACTTACAATCATGTACCAACATCTACATCCTCAGATGACACATCTTTTCCAATATCACAATCTACAACTGACACTTCTGCAGAAATTCCAACAGAAACCGCCACAGCTTTTGAAACAGAAGAAACAACAGCACAGACAGAACCGGTGACCTCTGTGGAAGTTTCAAACACAGTGCCGGAATCAACAACATTGGCATCCACGCCAACTGACCAACCAGAAACAAGTGAGCAATTCAGTACCTCAAATCCAGCTATGACTGAAACGCCAAGTGAAATTAGAATGACAACTGAATTTTCAACAATTGAGACAACATTCTTGGATTCCACAGCTGTCAACAATCCATCATCAGCTATGGCAACAGTAATTTCTCCATCTTCATCAACACTTGCAGAAACTTCAGATGTGGAGAAATCAACTGATACTTCAGATATAACTTCAACCCAGTCAGACATAAGTACCACAGAGTCTTCAGAGCTTCCTACAACATACTCAACTGCTGAACCATCATTCTCCACCTTCTTCAGTTCCGCCAGCACAAACAGCGACATCACAACAGAAGAGTCAGTGCTGTCAAGCACAGCAGAAACTACCAACACGGTGTCCTCAATTACAACAGAAGACTTGACAGAATCATCACCAACAGCAGATAGGACAACACTTCCAACTTCTCATTCAATTAGTTCTACTGGAGGAACAGAAACAACTTACAATCATGTACCAACAACTACATCCTCAGATGACACATCTTTTCCAATATCACAATCTACAACTGACACTTCTGCAGAAATTCCAACAGAAACTGCCACAGCTTTTGAAACATCAGAAACAACTGCACAGACAGAAGCAATGACGTCTGTGGAAGTTTCAAATACAGTGGCGGAATCAACAACTCTGTCATCCATGCCAACTGACCAACCTGAAACAAATGAGCAATTCAGTACCTCAAATCTAGCTATGACTGAAACGCCAAGTGAAACTAAAATGACAACTGAATTTTCAACAATTGAGACAACATTCTTGGATTCCACATCTGTCAATAATCCATCATCAGCTATGGCAACAGTAATTTCTCCATCTTCATCAACACTTGCAGAAACTTCAGATGTGGAGAAATCAACTGATATTTCAGATATAACTTCAACCCAGTCAGACATAAGTACCACAGAGTCTTCAGAGCTTCCTACAACATACTCAACTGCTGAACCATCATTCTCCACCTTCTTCAGTTCCGCCAGCACAAACAGCGACATCACAACAGAAGAGTCAGTGCTGTCAAGCACAGCAGAAACTACCAACACGGTGTCCTCAATTACAACAGAAGACTTGACAGAATCATCACCAACAGCAGATAGGACAACACTCCCAACTTCTCATTCAGTTAGTTCTACTGGAGGAACAGAAACAACTTACAATCATGTACCAACATCTACATCCTCAGATGACACATCTTTTCCAATATCACAATCTACAACTGACACTTCTGCAGAAATTCCAACAGAAACCGCCACAGCTTTTGAAACAGAAGAAACAACAGCACAGACAGAACCGGTGACCTCTGTGGAAGTTTCAAACACAGTGCCGGAATCAACAACATTGGCATCCACGCCAACTGACCAACCAGAAACAAGTGAGCAATTCAGTACCTCAAATCCAGCTATGACTGAAACGCCAAGTGAAACTAGAATGACAACTGAATTTTCAACAATTGAGACAACATTCTTGGATTCCACAGCTGTCAATAATCCATCATCAGCTATGGCAACAGTAATTTCTCCATCTTCATCAACACTTGCAGAAACTTCAGATGTGGAGAAATCAACTGATATTTCAGATATAACTTCAACCCAGTCAGACATACGTACCACAGAGTCTTCAGAGCTTCCTACAACATACTCAACTGCTGAACCATCATTCTCCACCTTCTTCAGTTCCGCCAGCACAAACAGCGACATCACAACAGAAGAGTCAGTGCCGTCAAGCACAGCAGAAACTACCAACACAGTGTCCTCAATTACAACAGAAGACTTGACAGAATCATCGTCAACATCAGACAGGACAACATTTCCAATTTCTCCTTCACTTAGTTCTACTGGAGGAACAGAAACAATTTCCAATCATGTTCCAACAACTACAACCTCAGATTACACAGCTCTTCCAATATTACAATCTACAACTGACACTTCCACAGAGTTTCCAACAGAAAAGTCCTCTTCTTCTACGTCTGCCACAGCTTTTGAAACATCAGAAACAACTGCACAGACAGAAGCAATGACGTCTGTGGAAGTTTCAAATACAGTGGCGGAATCAACAACTCTGTCATCCACGCCAATGTCCCAACCTCAAACAAGTGAGCAAATCAGTACCTCAAACCCAGCTATGACTGAAACGCAAAGAGAAACTACAATAACAACTGAACTTTCAACAGTTGAGACAACATTCTTAGATTCCACAGCTGTCAATAATTCAACATCAGCTTTGCCAACTGTCATTTTGCAGTCGTCATCAACCCTTGCAGTAACTTCAAATGTGGAGAAATCAACTGAAACATCAGATATAACTTCAACCCAGTCAGACATAAGTACCACAGAGTCTTCAGAGCTTCCTACAACATACTCAACTGCTGAACCATCATTCTCCACATTCTTCAGTTCCGCCAGCACAAACAGCGACATCACAACAGAAGAGTCAGTGCTGTCAAGCACAGCAGAAACTACCAACACAGTGTCCTCAATTACAACAGAAGACTTGACAGAATCATCACCAACAGCAGATAGGACAACACTCCCAACTTCTCATTCAGTTAGTTCTACTGGAGGAACAGAAACAACTTACAATCATGTACCAACATCTACATCCTCAGATGACACATCTTTTCCAATATCACAATCTACAACTGACACTTCTGCAGAAATTCCAACAGAAACCGCCACAGCTTTTGAAACAGAAGAAACAACAGCACAGACAGAACCGGTGACCTCTGTGGAAGTTTCAAACACAGTGCCGGAATCAACAACATTGGCATCCACGCCAACTGACCAACCAGAAACAAGTGAGCAATTCAGTACCTCAAATCCAGCTATGACTGAAACGCCAAGTGAAATTAGAATGACAACTGAATTTTCAACAATTGAGACAACATTCTTGGATTCCACAGCTGTCAATAATCCATCATCAGCTATGGCAACAGTAATTTCTCCATCTTCATCAACACTTGCAGAAACTTCAGATGTGGAGAAATCAACTGATATTTCAGATATAACTTCAACCCAGTCAGACATACGTACCACAGAGTCTTCAGAGCTTCCTACAACATACTCAACTGCTGAACCATCATTCTCCACCTTCTTCAGTTCCGCCAGCACAAACAGCGACATCACAACAGAAGAGTCAGTGCTGTCAAGCACAGCAGAAACTACCAACACGGTGTCCTCAATTACAACAGAAGACTTGACAGAATCATCACCAACAGCAGATAGGACAACACTCCCAACTTCTCATTCAGTTAGTTCTACTGGAGGAACAGAAACAACTTACAATCATGTACCAACATCTACATCCTCAGATGACACATCTTTTCCAATATCACAATCTACAACTGACACTTCTGCAGAAATTCCAACAGAAACCGCCACAGCTTTTGAAACAGAAGAAACAACAGCACAGACAGAACCGGTGACCTCTGTGGAAGTTTCAAACACAGTGCCGGAATCAACAACATTGGCATCCACGCCAACTGACCAACCAGAAACAAGTGAGCAATTCAGTACCTCAAATCCAGCTATGACTGAAACGCCAAGTGAAATTAGAATGACAACTGAATTTTCAACAATTGAGACAACATTCTTGGATTCCACAGCTGTCAATAATCCATCATCAGCTATGGCAACAGTAATTTCTCCATCTTCATCAACACTTGCAGAAACTTCAGATGTGGAGAAATCAACTGATATTTCAGATATAACTTCAACCCAGTCAGACATACGTACCACAGAGTCTTCAGAGCTTCCTACAACATACTCAACTGCTGAACCATCATTCTCCACCTTCTTCAGTTCCGCCAGCACAAACAGCGACATCACAACAGAAGAGTCAGTGCTGTCAAGCACAGCAGAAACTACCAACACAGTGTCCTCAATTACAACAGAAGACTTGACAGAATCATCACCAACAGCAGATAGGACAACACTCCCAACTTCTCATTCAGTTAGTTCTACTGGAGGAACAGAAACAACTTACAATCATGTACCAACATCTACATCCTCAGATGACACATCTTTTCCAATATCACAATCTACAACTGACACTTCTGCAGAAATTCCAACAGAAACCGCCACAGCTTTTGAAACAGAAGAAACAACAGCACAGACAGAACCGGTGACCTCTGTGGAAGTTTCAAACACAGTGCCGGAATCAACAACATTGGCATCCACGCCAACTGACCAACCAGAAACAAGTGAGCAATTCAGTACCTCAAATCCAGCTATGACTGAAACGCCAAGTGAAATTAGAATGACAACTGAATTTTCAACAATTGAGACAACATTCTTGGATTCCACAGCTGTCAATAATCCATCATCAGCTATGGCAACAGTAATTTCTCCATCTTCATCAACACTTGCAGAAACTTCAGATGTGGAGAAATCAACTGATATTTCAGATATAACTTCAACCCAGTCAGACATACGTACCACAGAGTCTTCAGAGCTTCCTACAACATACTCAACTGCTGAACCATCATTCTCCACCTTCTTCAGTTCCGCCAGCACAAACAGCGACATCACAACAGAAGAGTCAGTGCTGTCAAGCACAGCAGAAACTACCAACACAGTGTCCTCAATTACAACAGAAGACTTGACAGAATCATCACCAACAGCAGATAGGACAACACTCCCAACTTCTCATTCAGTTAGTTCTACTGGAGGAACAGAAACAACTTACAATCATGTACCAACATCTACATCCTCAGATGACACATCTTTTCCAATATCACAATCTACAACTGACACTTCTGCAGAAATTCCAACAGAAACCGCCACAGCTTTTGAAACAGAAGAAACAACAGCACAGACAGAACCGGTGACCTCTGTGGAAGTTTCAAACACAGTGCCGGAATCAACAACATTGGCATCCACGCCAACTGACCAACCAGAAACAAGTGAGCAATTCAGTACCTCAAATCCAGCTATGACTGAAACGCCAAGTGAAATTAGAATGACAACTGAATTTTCAACAATTGAGACAACATTCTTGGATTCCACAGCTGTCAATAATCCATCATCAGCTATGGCAACAGTAATTTCTCCATCTTCATCAACACTTGCAGAAACTTCAGATGTGGAGAAATCAACTGATACTTCAGATATAACTTCAACCCAGTCAGACATAAGTACCACAGAGTCTTCAGAGCTTCCTACAACATACTCAACTGCTGAACCATCATTCTCCACCTTCTTCAGTTCCGCCAGCACAAACAGCGACATCACAACAGAAAAGTCAGTGCCGTCACGCACAGCAGAAACTACCAACACGGTGTCCTCAATTACAACAGAAGACTTGACAGAATCATCACCAACAGCAGATAAAACAACACTTCCAACTTCTCATTCAGTTAGTTCTACTGGAGGAACAGAAACAACTTACAATCATGTACCAACATCTACATCCCCAGATGACACATCTTTTCCAATATCACAATCTACAACTGACACTTCTGCAGAAATTCCAACAGAAACCGCCACAGCTTTTGAAACAGAAGAAACAACAGCACAGACAGAACCGGTGACCTCTGTGGAAGTTTCAAACACAGTGCCGGAATCAACAACATTGGCATCCACGCCAACTGACCAACCAGAAACAAGTGAGCAATTCAGTACCTCAAATCCAGCTATGACTGAAACGCCAAGTGAAACTAGAATGACAACTGAATTTTCAACAATTGAGACAACATTCTTGGATTCCACAGCTGTCAATAATCCATCATCAGCTATGGCAACAGTAATTTCTCCATCTTCATCAACACTTGCAGAAACTTCAGATGTGAAGAAATCAACTGATACTTCAGATATAACTTCAACCCAGTCAGACATAAGTACCACAGAGTCTTCAGAGCTTCCTACAACATACTCAACTGCTGAACCATCATTCTCCACCTTCTTCAGTTCCGCCAGCACAAACAGCGACATCACAACAGAAGAGTCAGTGCTGTCAAGCACAGCAGAAACTACCAACACGGTGTCCTCAATTACAACAGAAGACTTGACAGAATCATCACCAACAGCAGATAGGACAACACTCCCAACTTCTCATTCAGTTAGTTCTACTGGAGGAACAGAAACAACTTACAATCATGTACCAACATCTACATCCTCAGATGACACATCTTTTCCAATATCACAATCTACAACTGACACTTCTGCAGAAATTCCAACAGAAACCGCCACAGCTTTTGAAACAGAAGAAACAACAGCACAGACAGAACCGGTGACCTCTGTGGAAGTTTCAAACACAGTGCCGGAATCAACAACATTGGCATCCACGCCAACTGACCAACCAGAAACAAGTGAGCAATTCAGTACCTCAAATCCAGCTATGACTGAAACGCCAAGTGAAATTAGAATGACAACTGAATTTTCAACAATTGAGACAACATTCTTGGATTCCACAGCTGTCAATAATCCATCATCAGCTATGGCAACAGTAATTTCTCCATCTTCATCAACACTTGCAGAAACTTCAGATGTGGAGAAATCAACTGATATTTCAGATATAACTTCAACCCAGTCAGACATACGTACCACAGAGTCTTCAGAGCTTCCTACAACATACTCAACTGCTGAACCATCATTCTCCACCTTCTTCAGTTCCGCCAGCACAAACAGCGACATCACAACAGAAGAGTCAGTGCTGTCAAGCACAGCAGAAACTACCAACACAGTGTCCTCAATTACAACAGAAGACTTGACAGAATCATCACCAACAGCAGATAGGACAACACTCCCAACTTCTCATTCAGTTAGTTCTACTGGAGGAACAGAAACAACTTACAATCATGTACCAACATCTACATCCTCAGATGACACATCTTTTCCAATATCACAATCTACAACTGACACTTCTGCAGAAATTCCAACAGAAACCGCCACAGCTTTTGAAACAGAAGAAACAACAGCACAGACAGAACCGGTGACCTCTGTGGAAGTTTCAAACACAGTGCCGGAATCAACAACATTGGCATCCACGCCAACTGACCAACCAGAAACAAGTGAGCAATTCAGTACCTCAAATCCAGCTATGACTGAAACGCCAAGTGAAATTAGAATGACAACTGAATTTTCAACAATTGAGACAACATTCTTGGATTCCACAGCTGTCAATAATCCATCATCAGCTATGGCAACAGTAATTTCTCCATCTTCATCAACACTTGCAGAAACTTCAGATGTGGAGAAATCAACTGATACTTCAGATATAACTTCAACCCAGTCAGACATAAGTACCACAGAGTCTTCAGAGCTTCCTACAACATACTCAACTGCTGAACCATCATTCTCCACCTTCTTCAGTTCCGCCAGCACAAACAGCGACATCACAACAGAAAAGTCAGTGCCGTCAAGCACAGCAGAAACTACCAACACGGTGTCCTCAATTACAACAGAAGACTTGACAGAATCATCACCAACAGCAGATAAAACAACACTTCCAACTTCTCATTCAGTTAGTTCTACTGGAGGAACAGAAACAACTTACAATCATGTACCAACATCTACATCCCCAGATGACACATCTTTTCCAATATCACAATCTACAACTGACACTTCTGCAGAAATTCCAACAGAAACCGCCACAGCTTTTGAAACAGAAGAAACAACAGCACAGACAGAACCGGTGACCTCTGTGGAAGTTTCAAACACAGTGCCGGAATCAACAACATTGGCATCCACGCCAACTGACCAACCAGAAACAAGTGAGCAATTCAGTACCTCAAATCCAGCTATGACTGAAACGCCAAGTGAAACTAGAATGACAACTGAATTTTCAACAATTGAGACAACATTCTTGGATTCCACAGCTGTCAATAATCCATCATCAGCTATGGCAACAGTAATTTCTCCATCTTCATCAACACTTGCAGAAACTTCAGATGTGAAGAAATCAACTGATACTTCAGATATAACTTCAACCCAGTCAGACATAAGTACCACAGAGTCTTCAGAGCTTCCTACAACATACTCAACTGCTGAACCATCATTCTCCACCTTCTTCAGTTCCGCCAGCACAAACAGCGACATCACAACAGAAGAGTCAGTGCCGTCAAGCACAGCAGAAACTACCAACACAGTGTCCTCAATTACAACAGAAGACTTGACAGAATCATCACCAACAGCAGATAGGACAACACTCCCAACTTCTCATTCAGTTAGTTCTACTGGAGGAACAGAAACAACTTACAATCATGTACCAACATCTACATCCTCAGATGACACATCTTTTCCAATATCACAATCTACAACTGACACTTCTGCAGAAATTCCAACAGAAACCGCCACAGCTTTTGAAACAGAAGAAACAACAGCACAGACAGAACCGGTGACCTCTGTGGAAGTTTCAAACACAGTGCCGGAATCAACAACATTGGCATCCACGCCAACTGACCAACCAGAAACAAGTGAGCAATTCAGTACCTCAAATCCAGCTATGACTGAAACGTCAAGTGAAACTAGAATGACAACTGAATTTCCAACAATTGAGACAACATTCTTGGATTCCACAGCTGTCAATAATCCATCATCAGCTATGGCAACAGTAATTTCTCCATCTTCATCAACACTTGCAGAAACTTCAGATGTGGAGAAATCAACTGATACTTCAGATATAACTTCAACCCAGTCAGACATAAGTACCACAGAGTCTTCAGAGCTTCCTACAATATACTCAACTGCTGAACCATCATTCTCCACCTTCTTCAGTTCCGCCAGCACAAACACCGACATCACAACAGAAGAGTCAGTGCTGTCAAGCACAGCAGAAACTACCAACACGGTGTCCTCAATTACAACAGAAGACTTGACAGAATCATCACCAACAGCAGATAGAACAACACTCCCAACTTCTCATTCAGTTAGTTCTACTGGAGGAACAGAAACAACTTACAATCATGTACCAACATCTACATCCTCAGATGACACATCTTTTCCAATATCACAATCTACAACTGACACTTCCACAGAGTTTCCAACAGAAACCACCACAGCTTTTGAAACAGAAGACAGAACAGCACAGACAGAACCGGTGACCTCTGTGGAAGTTTCAAACAAAATGCCGGAATCAACAACATTGGCATCCACTCCAACTGACCAACCAGAAACAAGTGAGCAATTCAGTACCTCAAATCCAGCTATGACTGAAACGCCAAGTGAAACTAGAATGACAACTGAATTTCCAACAATTGAGACAACATTCTTGGATTCCACAGCTGTCAATAATCCATCATCAGCTATGGCAACAGTAATTTCTCCATCTTCATCAACACTTGCAGAAACTTCAGATGTGGAGAAATCAACTGATACTTCAGATATAACTTCATTCCAGTCAGACATAAGTACCACAGAGTCTTCAGAGCTTCCTACAATATACTCAACTGCTGAACCATCATTCTCCACCTTCTTCAGTTCCGCCAGCACAAACACCGACATCACAACAGAAGAGTCAGTGCCGTCAAGCACAGCAGAAACTACCAACACGGTGTCCTCAATTACAACAGAAGACTTGACAGAATCATCACCAACAGCAGATAGAACAACACTCCCAACTTCTCATTCAGTTAGTTCTACTGGAGGAACAGAAACAACTTACAATCATGTACCAACATCTACATCCTCAGATGACACATCTTTTCCAATATCACAATCTACAACTGACACTTCTGCAGAAATTCCAACAGAAACCGCCACAGCTTTTGAAACAGAAGAAACAACAGCACAGACAGAACCGGTGACCTCTGTGGAAGTTTCAAACACAGTGCCGGAATCAACAACATTGGCATCCACGCCAACTAACCAACCAGAAACAAGTGAGCAATTCAGTACCTCAAATCCAGCTATGACTGAAACGCCAAGTAAAACTAGAATGACAACTGAATTTTCAACAATTGAGACAACATTCTTGGATTCCACAGCTGTCAATAATCCATCATCAGCTATGGCAACAGTAATTTCGGCATCTTCATCAACACTTGCAGAAACTTCAGATGTGGAGAAATCAACTGATACTTCAGATATAACTTCAATCCAGTCAGACATAAGTACCACAGAGTCTTCAGAGCTTCCTACAATATACTCAACTGCTGAACCATCATTCTCCACCTTCTTCAGTTCCGCCAGCACAAACAGCGACATCACAACAGAAGAGTCAGTGCCGTCAAGCACAGCAGAAACTACCAACACGGTGTCCTCAATTACAACAGAAGACTTGACAGAATCATCGTCAACATCAGACAGGACAACATTTTCAATTTCTCCTTCACTTAGTTCTACTGGAGGAACAGAAACAATTTCCAATCATGTTCCAACAACTACAACCTCAGATTACACAGCTCTTCCAATATTACAATCTACAACTGACACTTCCACAGAGTTTCCAACAGAAAAGTCCTCTTCTTCTACGTCTGCCACAGCTTTTGAAACATCAGAAACAGCTGCACAGACAGAAGCAATGACGTCTGTGGAAGTTTCAAATACAGTGGCGGAATCAAGAACTCTGTCATCCACGCCAATTTCCCAACCTCAAACAAGTGAGCAAATCAGTAACTCAAACCCAGCTATGACTGAAACGCAAAGAGAAACTACAATAACAACTGAACTTTCAACAGTTGAGACAACATTATTAGATTCCACAGCTGTCAATAATTCAACATCAGCTTTGCCAACTGTCATTTTGCAGTCATCATCAACCCTTGCAGTAACTTCAAATGTGGAGAAATCAACTGAAACATCAGATATAACTTCAACCCAGTCAGACATAAGTACCACAGAGTCTTCAGAGCTTCCTACAACATACTCAACTACTGAACCATCATTCTCCACCTTCTTCAGTTCCGCCAGCACAAACAGCGACATCACAACAGGAAAGACAGTGCCGTCAAGCACAGCAGAAACTACCAACACAGTGTCCTCAATTACAACAGAAGACTTGACAAAATCATCGTCAACATCAGACAGGACAACATTTCCAATTTCTCCTTCACTTAGTTCTACTGGAGGAACAGAAACTATTTCCAATCATGTTCCAACAACTACAACCTCAGATTACACAGCTCTTCCAATATTACAATCTACAACTGACACTTCCACAGAGTTTCCAACAGAAAAGTCCTCTTCTTCTACGTCTGCCACAGCTTTTGAAACATCAGAAACAGCTGCACAGACAGAAGCAATGACGTCTGTGGAAGTTTCAAATACAGTGGCGGAATCAACAACTCTGTCATCCACGCCAATTTCCCAACCTCAAACAAGTGAGCAAATCAGTACCTCAAATCCAGCTATGACTGAAACGCCAAGTGAAACTAGAATGACAACTGAATTTTCAACAATTGAGACAACATTCTTGGATTCCACAGCTGTCAATAATCCATCATCAGCTATGGCAACAGTAATTTCGCCATCTTCATCAACACTTGCAGAAACTTCAGATGTGAAGAAATCAACTGATACTTCAGATATAACTTCAATCCAGTCAGACATAAGTACCACAGAGTCTTCAGAGCTTCCTACAACATACTCAACTACTGAACCATCATTCTCCACCTTCTTCAGTTCCGCCAGCACAAACAGCGACATCACAACAGAAGAGTCAGTGCCGTCAAGCACAGCAGAAACTACCAACACAGTGTCCTCAATTACAACAGAAGACTTGACAAAATCATCGTCAACATCAGACAGGACAACATTTCCAATTTCTCCTTCACTTAGTTCTACTGGAGGAACAGAAACTATTTCCAATCATGTTCCAACAACTACAACCTCAGATTACACAGCTCTTCCAATATTACAATCTACAACTGACACTTCCACAGAGTTTCCAACAGAAAAGTCCTCTTCTTCTACGTCTGCCACAGCTTTTGAAACATCAGAAACAACTGCACAGACAGAAGCAATGACGTCTGTGGAAGTTTCAAATACAGTGGCGGAATCAACAACTCTGTCATCCACGCCAATGTCCCAACCTCAAACAAGTGAGCAAATCAGTAACTCAAACCCAGCTATGACTGAAACGCAAAGAGAAACTACAATAACAACTGAACTTTCAACAGTTGAGACAACATTCTTAGATTCCACAGCTGTCAATAATTCAACATCAGCTTTGCCAACTGTCATTTTGCAGTCATCATCAACCCTTGCAGTAACTTCAAATGTGGAGAAATCAACTGAAACATCAGATATAACTTCAACCCAGTCAGACATAAGTACCACAGAGTCTTCAGAGCTTCCTACAACATACTCAACTACTGAACCATCATTCTCCACCTTCTTCAGTTCCGCCAGCACAAACAGCGACATCACAACAGAAGAGTCAGTGCCGTCAAGCACATCAGAAACTACCAACACAGTGTCCTCAATTACAACAGAAGACTTGACAGAATCATCGTCAACATCAGACAGGACAACATTTCCAATTTCTCCTCCACTTAGTTCTACTGGAGGAACAGAAACAATTTCCAATCATGTTCCAACAACTACAACCTCAGATTACACAGCTCTTCCAATATTACAATCTACAACTCACACTTCCACAGAGTTTCCAACAGAAAAGTCCTCTTCTTCTACGTCTGCCACAGCTTTTGAAACATCAGAAACAACTGCACAGACAGAAGCAATGACGTCTGTGGAAGTTTCAAATACAGTGGCGGAATCAACAACTCTGTCATCCACGCCAATGTCCCAACCTCAAACAAGTGAGCAAATCAGTAACTCAAACCCAGCTATGACTGAAACGCAAAGAGAAACTACAATAACAACTGAACTTTCAACAGTTGAGACAACATTCTTAGATTCCACAGCTGTCAATAATTCAACATCAGCTTTGCCAACTGTCATTTTGCAGTCATCATCAACCCTTGCAGTAACTTCAAATGTGGAGAAATCAACTGAAACATCAGATATAACTTCAACCCAGTCAGACATAAGTACCACAGAGTCTTCAGAGCTTCCTACAACATACTCAACTACTGAACCATCATTCTCCACCTTCTTCAGTTCCGCCAGCACAAACAGCGACATCACAACAGAAGAGTCAGTGCCGTCAAGCACAGCAGAAACTACCAACACAGTGTCCTCAATTACAACAGAAGACTTGACAGAATCATCGTCAACATCAGACAGGACAACATTTCCAATTTCTCCTCCACTTAGTTCTACTGGAGGAACAGAAACAATTTCCAATCATGTTCCAACAACTACAACCTCAGATTACACAGCTCTTCCAATATTACAATCTACAACTGACACTTCCACAGAGTTTCCAACAGAAAAGTCCTCTTCTTCTACGTCTGCCACAGCTTTTGAAACATCAGAAACAACTGCACAGACAGAAGCAATGACGTCTGTGGAAGTTTCAAATACAGTGGCGGAATCAACAACTCTGTCATCCACGCCAATGTCCCAACCTCAAACAAGTGAGCAAATCAGTAACTCAAACCCAGCTATGACTGAAACGCAAAGAGAAACTACAATAACAACTGAACTTTCAACAGTTGAGACAACATTCTTAGATTCCACAGCTGTCAATAATTCAACATCAGCTTTGCCAACTGTCATTTTGCAGTCGTCATCAACCCTTGCAGTAACTTCAAATGTGGAGAAATCAACTGAAACATCAGATATAACTTCAACCCAGTCAGACATAAGTACCACAGAGTCTTCAGAGCTTCCTACAACATACTCAACTACTGAACCATCATTCTCCACCTTCTTCAGTTCCGCCAGCACAAACAGCGACATCACAACAGAAGAGTCAGTGCCGTCAAGCACAGCAGAAACTACCAACACAGTGTCCTCAATTACAACAGAAGACTTGACAGAATCATCGTCAACATCAGACAGGACAACATTTCCAATTTCTCCTCCACTTAGTTCTACTGGAGGAACAGAAACAATTTCCAATCATGTTCCAACAACTACAACCTCAGATTACACAGCTCTTCCAATATTACAATCTACAACTGACACTTCCACAGAGTTTCCAACAGAAAAGTCCTCTTCTTCTACGTCTGCCACAGCTTTTGAAACATCAGAAACAACTGCACAGACAGAAGCAATGACGTCTGTGGAAGTTTCAAATACAGTGGCGGAATCAACAACTCTGTCATCCACGCCAATGTCCCAACCTCAAACAAGTGAGCAAATCAGTAACTCAAACCCAGCTATGACTGAAACGCAAAGAGAAACTACAATAACAACTGAACTTTCAACAGTTGAGACAACATTCTTAGATTCCACAGCTGTCAATAATTCAACATCAGCTTTGCCAACTGTCATTTTGCAGTCGTCATCAACCCTTGCAGTAACTTCAAATGTGGAGAAATCAACTGAAACATCAGATATAACTTCAACCCAGTCAGACATAAGTACCACAGAGTCTTCAGAGCTTCCTACAACATACTCAACTGCTGAACCATCATTCTCCACCTTCTTCAGTTCCGCCAGCACAAACAGCGACATCACAACAGAAGAGTCAGTGCCGTCAAGCACAGCAGAAACTACCAACACGGTGTCCTCAATTACAACAGAAGACTTGACAGAATCATCGTCAACATCAGACAGGACAACATTTCCAATTTCTCCTTCACTTAGTTCTACTGGAGGAACAGAAACAATTTCCAATCATGTTCCAACAACTACATCCTCAGATTACACAGCTCTTCCAATATTACAATCTACAACTGACACTTCCACAGGGTTTCCAACAGAAAAGTCCTCTTCTTCTACGTCTGCCACAGCTTTTGAAATATCAGAAACAACTGCACAGACACTACCCATGACCTCTGTGGAAGTTTCAAATACAGTGGCGGAATCAACAAGTCTTTCATCCAGGCCAACAGATCAACCTGACACAACTGTACAATTTAGTCCCACAAACCTGGTTATGACATCCGAGATGACCACTTCCTCTGCTGATTCATCTGTATATTCCCAGTCATCTTCAACAGCTTTTTTATCCACAAGTAGTGAAACATCTGCACATTCTGAAGTTAATGTCACAAAGCAGCCAGAGTCAACTGTCGTCAATACCGAACAAACCTTGAAAGCCAGTTCAGCAAGTTCATTCAGCACGATTACAACAGGAACTTTCATTTCTTCATCAAACATCAACAAACCCTCAGCTACAACAGTTGTAATGACTACCATTTCCCCGACTGGTAGTCATATGTCCTCATCAAAAAACACTCCAACAGTTACCACAAAAGTAACTACAAGAACATCTATCACACCAACTCATGTCACAACTAAGAAAACAACTGTTGCTGCCACTACATCATGTGGTAAGTTTGGTTCTAATGTTTTGATTCTAATGTTAATTCCTATTTTATGTAGACAATATGTGGTTTAATTAAGTAGGCATGGAGTGGACCATACCAAAACAATATGTACATTTGATTTTCAAATCATTATATATTCATTAATCCCCAACAAACTATTTTAATCCATTTTACTGATTATCACCACTGAAGTCTGTTTTTTGCATGAACTAATTAAACAGACTGAATATACAATTTACAGTACAAAGCAAAAACAATCAGCCAAGGTGTAAGATCTTAATGCAATAGGTGTCCACATACAGTATCACTTGGCCAAAGGCTTAAAGAACGTAAAAACACTCCCTTTTATAAAAAGGAGAAATTAGACTTTCCAAGGTACCATCTGTGGGAGTGCTGTCTTTCCCTTTAAGTTGTTTGGGAAGATGTAGTTTTAAACTATTTGCATGTTATTTCAATATAATCTATATTGTGCATTATTGTTGTAATTGAAAAAAAATATTTCTGTGCTGAATTATTTGTTGTCATTCTTTTTCTTTCTAGAGGGCAGCAGAGTGACTCATATCAGGATTGATGGATTAACTAGCAAGGAGATTAATGTGAGCTGGAGTGGGAACAATCTTAGACCGGAGATGAAATACACTGTGAGGCTCAGACAGGGCTCCAACACGAGTGATATCATTCATGAGTCAACTGAGAAGAAAACAGGATTTACAGATCTGCTTCCAGGCGTAACATACACTCTCATTATAGAATATTTTTCATGCAGTAATAAGGAAGAATTTATGAGGAAAATCACCACAGGTTTGTACTGCACAGAACTTAAAAACATTTTTTTTTCAATGCATGCAAATGTTTTGGTCAGCAACAGTGAATGATTAATTCAAGGTGATAACACCTTGTTCCCCAGGGCTAAACTGTGATTGAAACCCAAATTCAGAAACCTGCAAACACTGTGACCATTTAGGACCCCTGTTTGACACCCGTGTTGTAGATAGAGAAAAATGTTTTCCCTGCAGTTTGATTATTGATTAAACTACAATGCAATACCAATCTATGCAATAGAAATATCTGCGGTAAAATCAATTCATGTCTGTACTTTTTCCAACAAATACATTTTTTTCTCTCTAGTTGCAAATATCTATGAGTCCACCACCAGAATTCCAAGCATTAACTTTCGTGCTGAATATCAAAACCAATCAAGCCAAGAATTTCAAGAACTTGCCTCACATTTCAAAGAGGAGGTAAAGTTGTCTTACCACTCTGCTATAAGTAGTACCGTAATATACTTGTTTTATCTGGATGTTTATCGTCCATTGGAAATATTTGTTTTCATCCTCCTGTTGTAGGTCATAAAAAACCTTCCCAGAGAATACCAGGATTTTATTCAAAGAAAGGAAATGAGGGTCATTGTGACACAAATCCGGGAAGGAAGCGTGATTATCGATTTTGATTTACTCACGGATGTCGAGATCGGCCTGCAGACATCCGCTGTTGAAAAAAATATAATTAATGCCTTGAACACATCGTCACTCGATGTTGATTTGGAACAAACAACCACCAGTGGTAGGTCTACCTTGAACATGATCACTAGATATGAATAATAATAAACTTATTTTGCTCTGTAATGCAATGCCTTTCATACTGTGACATTGACTTTACTGGACAACTCATTTTATTTTCACAATTGACACGTAATGACACTGCCCACTATTATATGTCTTTGACAGAGAAATTGACACAATTCTGCTGGTCTATTTCAGAGGCAGATGTGTGTGACAGAGGGAATGATCTGTGCTCAGAAAATGGCACTTGCCAAAAAATTGGGCCTTCATACACATGCGAGTGTAATGGGGGGTTCGTAGACCAGAACCCAAATCTCCCTGGAACTGACTGTCAAAGTAAGAAAGCCACTCCGCTGTCCTGCCCTGATTGCACTTACCTCTGGTTTGCAGTGCGGCCTGTGTTTATTCATAATTATAACTTTTCTTATATTTATTATATTTATTATATATATTTATTGATTGTGATATCTCTATCTTTGTTTCTTTGTTTTCAGGAAGTTTTCTGACAACAATCTCCCCAACATCTCACCAAACCACTAGTGGTAAAAAATGAATGAATGAAAATAAATATAATAAGTCTAATGACTGGAGAATAGTGCCGTCAGTGACTGCTCATATTGTTTGAATGCATCCAGTAATATGGATTCTGTTTGTGCTCATTACAGTTGTGACATACAACTGAATCAAACCCAATCGAAAGGAAAAACACAAAACAAATTCAAGCAATAAGTACAGTCAGAGATACAATTATTTGCACATAGAATAATAGTATGGTAGTATCGCATATTACTTCAGGGGCGGCCTGTAGCGTAGTGGTTACGGTAAATGACTAAGACATGCAAGGTCGGTGGTTCTAATCCAGGTGTAGCCACAATAAGATCTGCATAGCCGTTGGGCCCTTGAGGCCCTTAGCCCTGCATTGCTCCAGGGGAGGATTGTCTCCTGCTTAGTCTAATCAACTGTATGTCACTCTGGATAAGAGCGTCTGCCAAATGCCAATAATGTAATTACTTTAGTGCATGCTATACAGTAGTATAGAAATTATCAATTTGAGAGAGGTCAAATTAAAGCTATGCGATCTGACGAGTTATCTGTGTTTTCTCCAGGGAAAGATAACTGTGAAGGTGTGTGTTCCTCTCTTGCGGAGTGCACAGTCATTGATTCTGGCAGATATGGATGCCAATGCCACGACGGTCTGATTGATCCTAACCCCTCCAACCCTGGAAAGCTATGCGAAGGTAAAACACAAAATTACCCCAGCACTATGGTAACATCAAGTATCTAACATATTAAATCATATAATACATGACTTCTCTGAATCTTCCCTCTTCAGACCGTTTTGACTGTTTCAGTGAAGAGACCAATTTGTGTTCAGACAGTAATACGTGCCTTCGGTCAAAGTATGTCTGTTCTCGTAAGTACTAGCGATCAGTTCATTTCGGCTTTATCCATTCATCATTACAGTACAAAAAAATTGTTTGTGCACCAGTTTTTAGTGTGTATGATACTTGTAGTCAATGTGATTATTTATTATGTTCTTTATATTGGGATTTTATACATACAGTATACATTTTCTTTTTAATCCCCCTTTATTTATGAATTTACAGATTTCTTTATTGATTTATTTATGCAGACTTATAACATAGTTTGAGATATTTCTGTCATGTTGTGATTTTGTTAGTATTGTTTGAACAAATGATCCTATATTCTGCCCATCTGATCTGAAATTTTTGTTAATAATAAAATAACTAAAATAATGAGAACTTATTCTGAAGAATATATATTTTATTACCGTGGCTCTACACCCACAGGCAAGAACCTGTTCAAGGCTGTAGCGGAATTAAAATCATGGCAATTCAGACCGGCGCTTTACAACACTGAAAGCCAAGACTGGATCAATGTTTCAACACAATTCACCGTTACTGTGAGTGGAAGTGTATACTGTTAACAAACATCATATCCTACTTTGACAAGGCATGGATTCAGGGAAATATAATGATCTATGTAACTTCACTGTAATACTACAATGATACTTAACTATGCACCTATTGTCATATTAGTCAATTGACCATTAGGCTCAAGGTGAAATTACAATAATTAATGTTTTCATGAAGGGATATATCTTCATAAGATGTCAGGCAGAGGTGGTAATGTGTCTGTAAACGTGTATTTCCAGGTTATTAGCAAAATGAGAGGCGTGCTGGAGGATGAGTCCTTTGACCTCTCGGTAGTGGGGTTCAAGAGGGGAAGTGTGGTGGTTCGGACGGTGTTTGGCTTTAATGATGGCAGTCACCTGGACGCGTCGACCTTAGAAACAGCCCTGCAGGACGTCGTCCGTGCAAATCTGGACAGACTGGCTTTGGTAACTGTGGAAGGTACATGTCAGATCAATAAATATACCATAAATATACAGCAGCCCATATGTCCCCTCAAATGGGGGGACTGTGTGTAAAAACGGCTGTAATTCCTACAGGGTTCACTTGGTATGGTGCTAAATACCCTGAAATGAAAGCTGACAATCTGTATTTTATTAAAGGACTAACATGGTGGTTGGTCACACTTTATATGTTTTTATATGGAATTTGAAGAAACACAATGAAAGTATAAAATGTGTCCATTCTCTAGTTTTGGATAAGTAAGCATTTAAATGTATGGTCCTATTTTCAACCGGTTGAGAATGTTCTCCTAGTAGTGGGTCACACGAGCATAACCAGTCCCCTTATCTCTCCCCTATAACTTGCGACATTTTTTTTCAAATACATTTAAATGACACATTTGTTTTATTGTTACCTAAAGACAACTGGCACGTGTCACATTCAACCTCCATCTTAATCATAGTAATGGTTTCATTTCATTCATTGTTACTCAGTCCATCTGCTGTTGATAATATATGAATATAATGTGAATATGCTGACAGGGTGGTTCCTTTCGTCTTTGCAGGAATTCCCGCAGAAGAGAACTCGGGCGGACGATGGCGAGTTACGACTATCGTCCTCGGAGTTCTGCTGGGGGCAGTCCTGCTAGCGATAGCAGCGGCCGGGCTAGGCTTTGCTGTGAGGAGGGGGCTGAACCGCCGCAATTCATACGAAGTCCAGCAACCGAAGGACAGTCCAAACAAAGTTCCCGCTGGCACTTTTGGGAACTACGTTTGCCAGGAGGTGTAGGTCACATTTTGCGTATACGAATTTCAGGGACTGGGATGTGTGAAGCCGTTGCAAAAGTGTTGCTGTCATGGAGGGAATGGGAGAAACACGGACACAATGCTTCGTTTCACTTCTTTTGTTCTTCTTCACGCCATATCGCAGGGAAATCGCTGACAGGTTCAGTGTCTGTGCCAAAATGAACTGAAATTAACGATGTATTTGAATTGTGATAATATGTACAACACGGAGCATAGAGGATGATGATACTGGATGCGTGTTTCTGTATTTTCTGTGATCTCATTGTGAATTCATCATCCCTAAAATAATATCCATTTCACACAAACTGTTAAATAGTCTCGTGGTTAAAAATTTGGACTACAGAGTTGCTTCAAAAATATGTGGCATTTTACCCTGAGTACTTCCCATTATGTTGTTATGTCATCTAATGACACTGGTATTTCTGGAGCGCACATGCATTTTCATGGCCACGCACGCATATTGAGGGCAACATTAAGGTCGAGAATTAATTCATACAGGATGGCTATGGACTTATCCACTGTATATTTGCAGAGTACATTAGTATTGCAGGTTCAGTGTGAGCCTTTTCAGCTGCGCTTAACTGAGCAGAACACACATCAAAGATGAAGCTCAATTGTTACTGCATATAGAGCCTTTGTTCCGCGTGTGTAAACAACATACAATGCTTATTCAGAATACATATTTGTCGATGACTAACTTTCCGTTCTGTTTCTCTGTTATGCACTTTGTCATGGTTTCGCTAAGTTGCACAACAAGCTTCTTGCACAATGAAATATAATTACACTTCTATAATACACTAGTGTGCTACAGTACTGGTATTCAATGAGCTCCACACATAAATTAAAAGTCATGCTACTTGGAGAATACATTTTGTTGTCTGCTGCACAGGAGAAGACAGACTCTCGGTTGTGAAGGATACATGATGTCGACATGCTTTTGCAAATACTGTACATTATATTTTTGTACTGTTACATATTTTATTTCTTTGATGGTATTAAATTAAGATTTTTTTAAAATAAATTAAAGGTTACATTTTATAAGAATAACATGTCCCATGTATACATTTTAATGCCAAAGGAAAATGTGTTTTATGATGAAGTTTTTTTCAATGTAATATTCTGAAAAATTATTTCGTTTTTGTATTTTAGATTTGCAAATACGTTGTAGTAAAACATAGATTTCAGCAGTACCCCTGATCAAGGGCACGAGTTAGATTTGCACTGCAAAAAGTGACTTGTCTTAGCAAGCATTGCAAGACTTTAGTTTTTTCTCTCTCAAGTAGAAAATATTAGCTTGTTTAGGTTAATGTTCGCTTGATAAGTGAAATTTTCTTATTCCACTGGCACATTTTGAAATGAGTCAAACTCAAAAAGTAAAATAAATCACTGAATGTAAGAGTAAAATACTTGTTTTTTTCCAGTGTGAGTACTGTTTAGCATGTATTGTCTGATAATTCCTTTAAGTTTTTAAAAGAAAAGAAAATGTAATTAAAGTAGCACTGTCAATTTTTACACTTGAGTTTATTTGGATTAAATGCTTAAATTATGTGTGTAGCCATTTTTTAAATGCGTTTTCATTCATTAGATTAATCAACGATGCTCTGGTTCAGTTGTAACCTGCTAATTTAACTAGTTAACCCTATATCAAGAAATTTAAGCATTTAATCCAAATAAGGTGAAGTGAAAAAAAGCCTGACAGTGCTCCATTAAATCATCATTTTCTGCAGTCTGGTATCACATTCAGCCTCGACAAAATGCAGCGAAACGTTTATTTAAACAGAAACGGTGGCGCGCTGAACATCCAGTTTTACATAGTATCGTTTGCTCGCATGGCGTCAGAAATTGTTATCTGGGATTTAAAGCATAGGTCTGCATCATTATTGATTCGGGCTACACCCCGACACACCCACCAAACGGGAGCAAACATATGTCAAAGCCTGTTGTAAAACGTTGTAGCCCTGGTTAGGTTGTGCTTGTTTTTTGTTTTCACCTTAATATCAGCAACCAATTCAGACCCAATAAACCAGGTGGGGTTTCACCAACTGCTGTGTAACCAACTTCTTTAATTTATCAATTACGTGCTGAGTAACAGAAAAAGCCAGCACACCCTGTGACTCACCAGGACCAGGAGTGAGGACCACTGAACTAGTTCCATGGAAACGCTGTAGATGGCAATTAAACCATGATATTTATTTATAAATAATTTATACAGAAATAAATAAAAGTAGTTGGCCATGTTATCCACACTGTAAGGCAGATAAAGTTCTATTACTGGGAAATCCTGTGCCAGGCCATACGAGTGACTGCAAAACCAAAAAAAGCTTCATCATGGCAACACTGCCTTTGCTTGGTTAGACTTTCTGCTGCAGGGAGGGAGGGAGTTCCTGATCAGCCAAAGGGAGTTCCTGATCAGCCAAAGATCCCGTACCCTCCCTGGTCTCCCTGGCCGTACCTATTGTAAACAGCTGTGTGGTTATTTTTTTCCACAAAGTCATCTCGATGCTCTCCACTGACTTTTAAAACAAATGTAATCCTAGGTGTTTATCTGGGTGGAAAACTGCATCACTGCCAAAAAATGTGTTACCAGCTTTACGTTCTATTTCTTTCGATAGAAATCTCATGCGGCCACCTTCATTGCCTCCCTCCTTCTTTTTATCCACATAGCTATACCCCTTGATTTATAAAAGGTTTAGACACTAGACTTAGACTTAGTTTATTTATTTAACTTATTTTTTGGACTTATTTTTTACTGCCCTCGAAACACCCTCCGAACGGTAGCAAAAATACCTCAAAGCCTGTTGCACACTGTTGGGAGGAAACATACAGTATCATTCTACCAAGAAACCGGAGCAAACGGTTTTACGATTGAACGTGCCCCAGAAATGGATCCAGCCTTTGTTCTCCACCTCTGCTCTATTGGCGGGCTGTGGTGAGTCCAGTACTGAGGGGAATAACAGACAGCACAGACGACACATCCCCTTCACCCAAGCAGACATAACAGCCACTGAAAATTTTATGTCAAGATCAAAAATTTATATAAAAATGAGCAGCAGTACTTTTTCCCCATTTCATTTTCTGGCAGCTTTGAGGCCGACTTTCATCTTTGCCTCACAGTTTCAAGTAAGTGCATATCAATATACTATCTGATGTACAGAATCCAATCAATACATTCAATTTAACTTTCATTTTGTGGTCATTTCATTATTTTTAAAAGCCTTATTGCTAATGGTGCGTTCACGGCATCTTGAAAGTCGGTAATTTCCGACTTCCAGGTCCTATTAAATGTCCTTATTCCAAAGTTGGAATCTTGGGCCAAAGATTTCACATGATAAAATCATGTAGTGATGATGGGTGTCGTGAATTTTCTTTGGTGACACCCATTATTCCAAGCATGCATGAACATGGTGTGGTTGCAGTGATGCTAATTCGGTCGCCCTTTAATCTGAATTCCGACCTTCCGACACGAGCGGTGAACAAATCATGAGATATCAAGTTCAAGTGTTGATTAAATAAATTACACTTCTTGTTGTGAAGGCTAGCTTAGCTTAGCGCCTGTGGGCAGCAGTGTGGAAAATGCATCAGGGGAATACCACTACATTGTTCACTGAATGGATGCCAGGAGCACAATGGTAACTCGAGTGGCACAACCAACGGCTCCAGACTTAAGATAATATATATATATATATATATATATATATATATATATATATATATATATATATATATATATATTATCTTAAGTCTGGAGCCGTTAGTATAGTATTTCATGTCATCCCCAAATAATGACGTGATTAAAAATGCCGTCAAATTTATCAACCGCAGGGCAGCATAGATGAGCTGGACTTTTAATGTGACGCTTGTCCGTTTCATTCCAGCTACCAATAAATCCTTCAGTAAGGCCCTTACTGTACTGAAGCCCATTCATTGTATTCCCGATATGCATGTACTGTATATCACATAAAGTGGGGAGGGCTCAATTTGTGTACAGTGGGAATCTAAACATTTATCCTGTACACAATATTGCCATTCAAGAACCTCTGTGATTAGTTACATCCACTGGTAGGGGCAACAAAGACAATGATCTATCTCACAAACAGTGGGGAGTCACTTTTCCAAATTATACAGGTCATGCCATAAGTAGAAATAACAGACTTAGTACTGGACATACTGCAGTTTCTACACTCATGCAAGTCATTTTCCCATGCCCTACTTTTACAACGGCAGTCCAAAATAAACTTCAGATAATACAGTACACAAGATGCATCCAATTACCGCAGAATACGGCATTTATACGAATATGACTAACCGCTCAGTGCTCTAGATTCTATATGGAAGAAAATCATTTGTTGTGGTAAACCATTTCTATACTACATGCTAATCTCCATTATATTATATTTATTTCTCCAATTTATTTATTTTACTTACTTACTTGGACGATCGCTTAGTGGTTTGTGGCAAACGGTTGCAATTACAGAGACACAAGATTCAAAGAAAATCAACTGTATCACTGATGTTGCATTGAGAAGTAATCACACAAGGACACACATCACATAATCACACTGGTTCTCAAGCAAAGCAGTCTCATATTGTTTTGTGGCTAAAAGCAAAGATGGTGATTTAGTACCAACAAAATGTAGGCTGGCATTTGCTAGTATTATTACAGTGTACTTTATATGTATATCAGGACTGTTTATGCACATTCAACTAAATCAATATACAGTAGGTGCCTCATTCTAATAGTGCCTTTCTGAACATTCACTGAGCATTACCCTAGGCTTTCATTGAATCAGGACACAAGCCAAACACTACATAGCTACATAGCCTTTTAGCTTAGCAGAGAAGGATAGTTCTGTTTCCTTAAGGGTCCTATGTCCTAGGTTATTTTAAATGAATATGTATGTGTTGCAGTGTATGGTATTTTATATATATTTGTTTTGATATGTCAAATAAATAAAAAATCTAATCAAATATCACCACTCTCTTAGGCAAATCGATGATGTACGCACTGCCCATGTTTTCGTAAACTTCATTTAAGAAAGAAAACAAGACACCTTTCTTGGTCTCCTTTTTGCATTTATTAATAATTTCCATAAGAGCAAGCAGAGAACACAAGCACGTCACAATCAAACCATATCATTAATACATGACCTTCTAAGGCTCCCCCCCACCCCACATTTTACCGTTCCTATTTTTCTTCGTTTGCTTTCTTCATACCTACAGCATGAGTGGAAATAGCACCAACAAAGTGTAACGTGCTCAGCACACGGTGTGTCCAAACTTGTGATAATGACGGCAAGCGAACGCTACAAAACAGCGAGGTGACTCTCATCGTTGAGGGTAACACTTACTCCCAGTTGGCTGGCCCCACCCGGAGACACAGACTCGAGACGGAGAAGATGTACATAAGACAGATGAGAGGACATGGGGATGGGTAGCATATCAGGTGGGGTGTCACTGAAAGCAAGGAAAGTCTTATACGACACACTCCTATCCTGTCACGGCAGTACAGAGGCAGGCTAACCACGTCTGAAACAGTTACACACATCATTTACAGAGTATCGAGAAAGATAATATAATCTTGGCATATGTAATATCTAAGTGACAAGTGAGCTCTACAGCGGTGAACTTGAATTCAATAGCAACTATATGCTAATTCCGGGTAAATTTAGGACTGCGTTTTTTTCCATTTGGTTTTGTTATCGTTTGTTGCTTTGACAACTACAAGTGACACGCTTTTCAAAACCTCACTCCATCACCGTACATGCAATTTCCAGGAAAGTCCACTGGCGGCTCTGGCAGATGAAAGAGGCGATATAAAGATCGAAAGAGAGAGTGAGAGATAAGGGGGAAAGAGGAAGGGAAAGACTGATTTACATGAAAAGGAGGGGTAACGGGCGTAAACGACAGCAGCGCTGTAAAAGTACTGGATCACTAAAACCATTGCGCGTTCCAGATTTCCCTATCCCTGCGCATAAAGCAAATTCTAGTGACATCATTTTGACAGCAATTTCCCTTTCAAATGGACAAAATTTTAATCTCAGATGTAGAATAAACGACTCTCCATCTACATGCACACGGACTGCAGGGAATAGCCGTCAAATGGTGACAGACGGCTGCCATCAGTCCTGGCCTTCTCCCTGGACCCTTTTTCACAATCATTCAGCTGCTTCCACCAATTGCATAACATGGCTAAAAGTGATCTTTGGTCTGTCAATCAATCAGTCTTGTATTCAAATGTTAATCTTTTTTTATAATTATAAAGCATTGATATATGTTAATATTGCTATATACTTTTAAACTATTTGAAAAGAAAGTATGATTTACAGCATTTTTGTAATGTATTAACACTATCTTTTCCTTCACGTTTCGTGCTGCAAGGAGAACACGGAGCTCTAGTGCTATTCCCAAAGGACAGCCGTTAATACGCGGTAACTGTATTACAGTAACTCTGTGTGGTCTCTTAGCAACCAAACTGAGGAAACCAGATATCCTCAATTATGTCCAACAGTAATTGAGTGAGTGTTACAACAACTCAATCAATCAAGGCCCAGAAACGGAATGGAGGCAGCTACAGTGCAGCCTGAAGAACTCAGTGAGAAAGGTGGGGTTTTAATTTTTATGTAATTGTTATATAATTATGCAAAATATCTCAAATGTAATACAACAGAGGTCTTACTGTAATGGGAATAATCTGTATAAATTAAATAAATAGATAAATAAATAAATACATTTTGCAAATTGAAATATTAGCGGAGGAAACCAAATGAAACAATCAGAACACTCATACATAGCACACTGTATATATTGGAAATCTCGTCCCGAGCAGGACCCAGATTTGCGGTGAGCGAACATTGTGAAATGAACGGCAGTCTCAAAACACCTTCAGCAGCGTTTTACCATCACAAAGCCTCAATAAATTCAGCGGGAGGATCCGATCTGGCTGGCTGGCTGAAGACCCTTCTGTGAGGACGCTAGTTTTGCATGTAGCGGTCTGCGTGCGTGTCTATACCGCGATCTGCGTGCGTGTCTGTACCGCGGTCTGAATGCCCAGCGCTCCATGCAAAACTAGCGTCCTAACAGACGGGTCTGCCGCCTGCCGGAGTGGGCGGGTCACCATGGAAACGTGGAGCGGAGATAGCGATCGATGAACGGAGGGCGGGGGGACAGATGACCGCGCACCGTGGGGGTGGGGGTGGGGGTGGGGGGGTGATGCAATGCGGAGAGGCGGGAGGGCAACAGACACTCGCCGTTCACAGAACCACAAAGCGGATAGTAGATGCGGGGAAGACGAAAGAGAGACTGATTGCGACAGACACTCGACAAGGGGATGAGAGCCCTCTCATTTATTTTGGATCTTTTTTCCACCCACCCCCCCTCCAAAACAAAGCAACACCCCCACCTCCCTCCCCACAGGGAGCTAGACTTTACTCTTTAGCCTCTGCAAGTTTGTTGTTGATCTCTTTGCTTTTCTCCTTGTTGCCCGCTTCCGGCCTGGCTTCGACAGGGCTCTCAGGGGTCTTCTTCTTGGAGCCTCGGACAGAGGAGGCTGGTTTATCTTTGGCCTTTTTCGCTGGTTTGCCATGGCCAGTTGTCGTAGTCGTCTTTTTTGGTTTCGAGCGCGGAGTGCTTGGCTTCTCAACCTGAGAAGGCAAAAGTAGAGCCTGTTTTTAAACTTAACGGGTGATAAAATGGATGCTCGGAATGGCGTGATTGGTCAAACGGTCTAAAACACTGCAGTAGTTCCTTGCCGACTGATGTTTTCTAGTTTCCCAGTTTCTTTTAAGTGTATACATTGTGTTGTGCGTCTGGAAGAATGACGCAGGGCCTCTCTTGTGCTCCTATCTGCAGATGAGCGTACTAATGTGATAATGATTTTCAGGCTTCACTTATTCTAAGAAATGATACAGCAAAGCAGACCATCTTTAGCCAACAGTAAAACAGCGTGCCTAGTGACAAAACCCACACAATATTTCCGGTTTACCCAATGTGATGTTCTGAGGCTTGGTGAACATCTATTTTCCCACACAGTCTGTCCTATTTAATACACCTGGGGGAAAGAAATGTAACCTATTTTCCTGGTTTCACCTCAGTTTTAAAACAGAAGAGGGGGGGTGGGTGAACAGTGACTCTGTGAATTTCAGTTTACTGTAAAAGACAAATCATGATCAGAACAATTTCATATTTGAGTGCATAAATGACAGGGCATTACATTTGATTAGACTAAGCAGGGGCCAATCCCCCCTGGAGCAATGTGGGGTTAAGGGCCTTGCTCAAGGGCCCAACAGATCTTATTGTGGCTACACTGGGGCTTGGGGCTTCAACCACCAAACACCAACCTTCCAGGTCCCAGTCAGGCACCTTAGCCACTAGTCTATAGGTACCTTAGCCACTAGTCTATAGGTACCTTAGCCACTAGTCTATAGGTACCTTAGCCACTAGTCTATAGGTACCTTAGCCACTAGTCTACAGGCACCTTAGCCACTAGTCTATAGGTACCTTAGCCACTAGTCTATAGGTACCTTAGCCACTAGTCTATAGGCACCTTAGCCACTAGTCTACAGGCACCTTAGCCACTAGTCTATAGGTACCTTAGCCACAAGTCTATAGGTACCTTAGCCACAAGTCTATAGGTACCTTAGCCAGTAGGCTATAGGCACCTTAGCCACTAGTCTATAGGTACCTTAGCCAGTAAGCTATAGGCACCTTAGCCACTAACCTATAGCACCTTAGCCACTAGGTTATGACATCTAAGCCACTACGTTATGGGCACCTTAGCCACTAGTCTATAGGTACGTTAGCCACTAGGCTATAGGCACCTTAG
Organism: Conger conger; assembly: GCF_963514075.1. Lineage (NCBI taxonomy): Eukaryota > Metazoa > Chordata > Actinopteri > Anguilliformes > Congridae > Conger > Conger conger. Next base: position 41,084,722 of record NC_083772.1, on the reverse strand, counting down.
CCACTAACCTATAGCACCTTAGCCACTAGGTTATGACATCTAAGCCACTACGTTATGGGTACCTTAGCCACTAGCCTATAGGTACCTCAGCCACTAGGCTGCAGGCACCTTAGCCAGTAGGCTATAGGCACCTTAGCCACTAACCTATAGCACCTTAGCCACTAGGTTATGGGTACCTTAGCCACTAGCCTATAGGTACCTTAGCCACTAGTCTATGGCACCATAGCCACGAGGCTCCAGGCTGCCCCACAGTGCCTACCTTGCTGGGCTCTTTCCCAGGCTCGCTGTACAAGCTGCGTATCCTCCGACGCTCCAGGGCCTTGTTGTCCGCAGGCTGCTGCTTGACCTGCTCCCCCCTGAAGGTGGCGCTGTAGCTGGTCTCCAGGCTGGACTTCTCCTCGATCAGTGGCTTGTACTGAGACTTGGCCTTGATGGGCTTCACCGGCTTCACGTCCTTGTACGCTTTGAACTCATTCCTGAAAACAATGCCAAATAAATGAGCCTAAATTGGTGACACTTTACAATAAGGTTACGTGAAGTGGCAGGAACTAATGTAGTTGTTAACATGAATTAATGATTTACAAATGCATTCATTAAGCATGTAATTAACTCTTAATTAGTACATGTATTTCCTAACTCTGAACTAATGTATTAGTTACATGAATATTTATACATTAGCAAACCATATGATAGATGTACAATTATTTCAGCATTAGCAGATACATTAACTGCTTTTCCCATTCCAAAATAAATTGTCAGGAACTATTGTAGTTGTTAGCATGTATTAATGATGTACAAATACATAAACAAAGCTGAACAGCTTAATTTTTCAATAGTTATACACCCAGTGACCACTTTATTAGGTTAGACTCATATTTTAGATTTATTGGTCTTCTGCTGCTGCAGCACATCTACTTCAAGGTTTGACACGTTGTGTGTTCAGAGATGTTCTTCTGCATACCACTGTTGTAATGTGTGGTTATTTGCGCTACTGTCACCTTCCTGACAGCTTTGACCAGGCGGGCCATTCTCCTCTGACCTCTCTCATTAACAAGGTCTTTTCATCCATCTTTGTGCAGAAAAATCCCAAGAGATTAGCAGTTTAGCTGAAATACTCAAACTACCCAGTCTGGCTCCAAAAGTCATTCCATGGTCAAAATAACTTGGATCACATTTATTATCCAGTGGTATGGTCTGAATAACAATTGAACCTCTTGACCATGTCTGTATGCTTTTATGTATTTTGGTTCAGCTTGCATTACATTACATTAATGGCATTTGGCAGACGCTCTTATCCAGAGTGACGTCCAGTTGATTAGACTAAGCAGGAGACGATCCTCCCCTGGATCAATGCAGGGTTAAGGACCTTGGTCAAGGGCCCAACGGCTGTGCGGATCTTATTGTGGCTACATCTTATCATGGGATTAGAACCACCGACCTTGTGTGTCCCAGTCATGTACCTTAACCACTACGCTACAGGCACTAACAAGCTGGTATTCCTCATTGTTTCACACAAACATGGTTGTGCAGACATGAAGACAAAGGACATACACATACAGTAAGCAGAAGGCAGCAACCACAGAAGGAGGTCACTCTGACAGACATTTCTCTCGGATCAGTACACAAGGATTTCAATAATTCATGCAGTTCCCCCGTTCTCTACATATGACTCCCCCAGAACGGAACCGAAACAACATTTCAAACAACCATTACTCGTACAACCAGTTAACCAGCTTGATATCTCTCTCATTCTCACTTGAACTCTCGCCCTCTCTCTCTCTCTCTCTCTCTCTCTCTCTCTCTCTCAATAACATCACCTCACTGGTATCATATTTCGCTGGCTATAAACTGGACTTCTTTGTGGTAGGTCTCTGGTTCTAATTTTTGGTAGGGCATTTTATCACTGAGCGCGGAAACGCAGCTTTTTCCAACCGGATACTATGTTAACGTAAAGCACGCATGTAACCCTGGAAAAACAAATAAACATGGCATATAGGGGGCAGGGTGGAGGAAGTGATAATGTTGTTGCACTGAGAGCCCCTTTATGGCTCATGTGAGCAACTGTATTGATTCAGTAATACTATATCAGCAGAATGAGGACCGAGAGAAGATCGATACCGCACTGCACTACGCCCATCCATGACGATCTCTGCCCCAATGCTAGGATCACAGGACACCAAGATGAGACAGCAGAAAACCAGCCATTCTCCCCCTTAAACAAAGGTTTCACAACCTATTGAGAAAGGCTGGAAAAGCACCAGTAAATTGAGACTGTAATGTAATCTTCTTTTGAAAATAACTCGAACAGTTAATGCAAGCTTTGTCTTGAGGACTGCGCACACAGAGGCACTTAAGAGGGACCCACAAATAACCAACCTCCGCAGTCAGGTTTCATTTTCATGAGCTACTGTACACACTGTACAATGTGGGAATTAGGTGAAGCAGCATATAGAACGAGCTGGCTTTATGCAGGCCTTTTCAACAGAGTAACTCGGTACAATCTAAGGAATGAATGCATCAAAGACAAGCAAGTTATTTTCTGAAATTCGAGCAAAAACCTGGAGACAAGCTATGTACAAGCAATTATCTGAGTTTGTATTATGCCACAGTTCTTCGCTCAGAAAATTGTGACCATTGCAAAACCTGCAGAGATGTGATTTCACCTTCATGTGGAAAAATAAATTTGCGGTTGCCATCGATTCTGAAATGATACTTTTGCGGCAATACTGTTCATCTGGACTATTGAGACAGGACTTTTGCCAACATTGCACTCATCGGCAGGATGGTGCTGACACAGGAACCAACTCATTATATATCGTGCCCATTTTCATCAAGGATCTGAACCAATTCAATTTCATCAACTGAAAAAATATGAAGCTGAAGCACACTGAAAGCAAACGTTTCGGACAGGGCTTTGTCATGGAGAGACGACAGTTCATGTAGCATGAGGTGGGCCACCTCGTTGACTTTGGCCATACCATCAAGCCAGCGACCATCATGCACCCAGCTCCTGAAGCTAAGCAGGTTTGGGCTTGGTTAATAAATGGATGGGAGACCTCCTGGGAAAAATAGGTTGGGTTGGTGGCGATCTTCGCTCCGGTCAAAATATCCCCAATGCCCCAGTGCAGTGATGGGGACACTGTGCTGTAGGAGACGCCGTCTTTGGCGTGAAACCGAGGTCCTGACTCACTGTGGTCATTAAAGATCCCATGACACTCATGGCAAAGAGTAGGGGGTTCCCCGGCGGCCTGGCTAAATTCCCAACCCTGGCTCCTTCAACCTGCCACCTAATCATCCCCTGATTCAACTGGCAAAAACATGGTTCTCTCCCTCTCCATCTCAGCTAAGGTGTGGTGAGCGTACTGGCACAAAATGGCAGCCGTGCATCACCCAGGTGGGTGCTACACATGGGTGGTGGTTGAGGCAAGGTTCTCATTCATCACTGTAAGTGCTTTGAGAAAAACCTTATATAAATGTAATGATCCATCTATCTATCATGGACACAGTGATGGTGATTATGTGACCGCTTTATTAGGTAGACCTGTACACCAGCTTGTTAATGCAAATATATAATCAGCCAATCATGTGACAGCAACTCAATGCATAAAAGCATGCAGACATGGTCAGGAGGTTATTTTTTTCCGAGCAAACAGGATGGGGAGGAAATGTGATCTAGCTGGCTCGGACTGTGGAATGGCCAGCTAGACTGGTTCAAGGTGACAGGAAGGCGACAGTGACACAAATAACCAGACGCAACAAGAGTGGTATGATGAACAACATTTCTGAACACAGAACACATCGAACCTTAAAGTAGATGGGCTACAGCAGCAGAAGTCTACTGAACACCAAATAAAATGCTCACAGAGTGTATTTTCTATGATGCGCATTGTCTACATAAGAACATTTAATGTATCTATGACAATAAATTGGAAGAAGCAAATTAAGTATTTCACAATATGTTTTTCAATTGTGGGAGAAAAGTTGAATAAAGCTGAATGACAAGTATTAGTGAAGTAAAATAATTTAATACACACACACACACACACACACACACACACACAATTCATTTGCACAATCATGCACACAGGTGTTAGACCAATAACATTATATTATTTTCTGTTGACAAACATATACTGATTGAAAGTAATAAATATAATATCAAAGTTGAATATATAGCCTATGCACCTATTTACATCTACTTATTCGTGTGATTATCTAATCAGCTTGTATGGCAGCTGTGCAGTCATGTAGATACGGGTCAGGAGCTTCAGTTAATGTTCATAGAATGGGAAAAAAAATTGATCTAAAAGATAAGTACCTAATAATACTGATATACAGTATCATAATAATTTATTATTAAAAAATTATAATCTATGACCAAACTCAACTTTGGCTCAGCATATAAAGGTGAAATTGGTGCTCTGTCTTTTATAGGATTCAATCTGCTATTGATAAATCACTGTTGATATATGTTTTTTAAAGAGAAATCCTAAATCTTCCCAGTAGAAATCACAACGTAGGCTACAACAATTAGTCGGCTTCTAACACGTCATGTTTTTTTATGAAAGCCCATAATTTGGAATTTGGAATGATGGGCTGACCCCGCCTCATGACAAGCTCTCCCCAGAGAATATCACATCAGCCATGCATTCCTGCTCTCCTCAACAGGAATCAGATTTCTCCTAACCCCACTGACACCGATCCCCCGGCCCAGTCTATTCTACAGTACTCCCATGCCAAAGCTTTCTGCTCTCTACCGTTAACAGACTGCAGCGTGTATCAAATTATAGACCATACCTTCAGGACATTCGAGAGCACAGTTCCTCCCTACACGACACACCATTCAGCCCTGCAGACGGGGCAGAGGCTCCGGGCTCAGACACGATGTGCTAATGCTAACTGTAATTACGCTCCACGGCGCAGGATGAAGGCCCTCTAGTGGAGTAATGAGCAACCTGCAACGATCGGACTGACTCAACTGACTCAATCCCGATTCCCGATCAGTTGTTCATTTTGTTTGCAGGATGATTGATTTCATGCTGATAAGTTATGTTCACCTTATCTTAGGTCTTAAACCTTTGTTCCACCAGAGAATTGCATGCTCACATAATCTCTCATTAGCTGATGTCACTTCAGATATGAACCTCTGCACAATGAATTAATGTGAAATCCCACCCCTGTGAATTTCAGATCTACATCATACTGCGGGTACTTATAAGATTTCTGCAGTGTGCAAAAGGATTTAACTTCTCTTACATCATCACAGATGTAAGTGCTGTGAAAAATGTCCCCCTTCCTGAATTCTTCTATTATTTTATTTTTCCCCCACACAGAATGGTTTCAGATCTTTAGACAAAATGTAATATTAGAAAAAGGGAAACTGAGTAAACACAAAATACATATTTTAAATGACTATTTAATTTATTAAATGAAACAAGTTTTCAAACACCCAATCCCCTGATAACTTTAAAAACTGGTTGCACTACCTCTAGCAGCAATAACTGCAATCAAACAGTTGGATATTAGTATTACACATCGCTGTGGAGGTATTTTAGCCCACGTTTCTTGGCAGAACCCAGATTCATACAGTAGGTATTGTATGCCATGATCAAAGGAAACTCCAGAAGAGAGGAAAGTTGTGGTTCAACAGTTGTTGAAATATATCAAAGGGTTACAAAGCCATTCGTAAGAGCCATTATTCTCTAAATGGAGAACAATTGGAACAGTGGTTAATATTGCCAGGAGTGGCTGGCCTGCCAAAATTCCCCCAAGGGCACAGTGGCGATTCATTCTGGAAGTCACGCAAGATCCCAGAAGAACATCCAAATACCGACAGGCCTCTCAAGACTCAGCTACATCAGTGTTCATCACTCTACCATAAGAAAGAGACTGGGCAAAGAAGGGATTCATGTGAGAGCAGAATGTTGGAAATCACTGCTAAGAGAAACATACATTTATCAATAGTGAAAAAAACACCTGGATGAGCCCTTTGGGATAATGTTGTGTGGACAGATGAGTCACAAGTGGAATTTGTTAAACGATACGGGTCCCATTACAGAATCTGTATGAAGGCATAAAGCAGGAACAGCATTTCACAGTAAGAGCATCATCAAAAGTCAAACATGCTGATGTTACTGTGATGTTGTGTGGATGCTTGCTGCCTCGGTGACCTGGACAACTGGTCATTATTGGAGGAATCGTGAATTCTGCTCTGTACCAGAAAGTGGTAGAGTGTCTGGTCATCC
>NC_083772.1:41005977-41075977 GCF_963514075.1 Conger conger | reverse complement strand
CTTGTCCACATCTGCATGCTTTTATGCATGTAGTTGCTGCCACATGATTGGCTGCTTAAATATTTGCATTAACAAGCTGGTGTACAGGTATACCTAATAAAGTGATCACTGAGTGTATATCATTTTGTATTTTTTATTTATTGATGCCATAAAATTGTTTTCCTATTTAGCAATTAAACACTGAACAATACTTAACATATTCACAGCAGGAATGAAACACCCAGAGAGTATGTGCAAAATCACATTTAGCCTTGATCCCCACAAACTCCCTCCCATTTCAATCAATATTATAACTCCGTTCCAACATTTGCATATCTATCCCATCCATAATAATGTATGGTAAAAGTAAGAACGCACAACATCAAGACTATTTCCATCAATTCAGCACTGACAGCAAATCTAATGTAGTGCCCTATTATATTGTCTATTATGAGACTTTCCCCTCAGAGAACCTGCACACGGAAGGACTGTGGCTTTCAGGTACGTCTTTAAGCCACAACCGTCAGGCACTCATCATGGTGAGCAGTTGAACCAATGCAGCGTTTAGCTTGCATGGTAAGGAGGGCCTCCACAGAAAACTTTGACTACTTTTGAACATTGCATCAGCAACCCAGTAGGAGGCAGTCTTTGCCCTGGGTCAAATAAATTGCCTCATCACAGCTATGGGGCCCTGCGGTGTTGACAAAAAGATGAGAATCCTTTGACAAACGCCCCGACTCACCGTGGTCATGTAAAACAGATGGCACTTAATGAAAAAAGAGGTTTATTGATTGATCGCTTGACTGATTGATAGCCTATGTCATGTCTTGAATTGCCTTCGCATCTCTGTGTGTCTTCTCCCCGGGTTGCCACAGCAAAAGAGAATATGATCGTTTCCAGTCTCTCTTTTAATAAATATCGGACAGTTTGCGTGTAACGTCCAAGCGAAGAAGAGCTTTTTCGCACCTATAAGCTACGGCATGGTAGCCTAGATCAAATACTGTGCATATAGTTTTGAGGTTACTGGCTGCAGGGTTATATTCTTGGATTCTAGAAATGACGCTTTCAATTACAACACTTACAGTGAAGGGACAATAAACTACTTGTCAGCCTTCAGGGAAAACACTTCGACTATTCCCACAAGTGGGCAAAACTTTCAAACAAAGAAAAAAAAAACTGTAATACATTGTAATAACTTTATCTCGTAATACGGACGCGGTTTCATAAAAACTCGGTTTACCTGTATGAGCTCCCGGCAGCAACCTCTTTCTTGATCTTCTGGTTGAGCGCGTCTGCAGCAGCTCGTCCTTTGCCCTCTACAGCGACCCCTCCAGGCTGCGGTCGCTCTATTTTAATGCTCACCCTCCTCTCAGGTACCTTGTCTTTCTTCACAAGTTTCTTCTTCTCTATAATGTCTTTCTCTTGCACCTTGTCAGCGATTACGCTCTTCTCCACACCGCTTTCGTCCTCTGTCTGCGCGGGGGCAGACTTGGGCCTCGGGGGGCGTTTACTCGGACCGGGACTAGGTTTGGGAATCCACGGGTGGTCTCCCCTTCTTGGGATGGGCCACGGCTTGAAATCTTTCTGATACTGCGTTTCGTTGTTAAAAGGGGTCTCGGAACGGTGATACTCGTTTTTGGGTTTGAAACTGGGTTCTGGTCGCACTTTCCAAGCCTTGAAATCCTGGCGCGTCACAGATGCGCTCGCATCTCCAGCGGCGGAGGCAGCAGCACCACCGGTCGCGGGCGGAGCCCGAGCATCATGTTCTCTGTGAGAAGGCTGCGTTTCTATGGCGACCGCGCTGGGCCGTGCCTGGGGATGCGGTTGTTTTGGTTGTGGCTGAAAATGGAGGCGCTGCACTTCAGTTACATCGGAGTACTTCGTAAAAACCAAAGGTACTGCAATGTCAGCTTTGTCGAAGTCACTCCAAAAGCGGTTAATGCAGCAAGCCCTGGTGATGCAGGGCCATGCCATGATTAAATACGGAGATTTAAATTCCCCTTATGCAAAAATGAATAATTGAAGAACACTATAATAACCGAAAATATATTTCAAACCTGCACCCAGCTGGATTCCTGATCAGTGATAGTAGCATACAACCAAACTGTACTCCACGTTCAGATGTGCACGGGCCTCGCAAATCCCGTGTGAAAGTAGATAAATATTAGTGTTGAATCTCAAAACGGAGAATATCAATATCCATACTCAACGGGGAAAAAACACCAGGAATTGAAGAATCGTCCGCTTTATCACAGATTATGTCCAGCTTGTTTTAGAAATGCTGAGGGTAGAAAGATGCGTTTCACTCATCCACACACTCCGCACAGCAACACCGATCAGTGGAGGATAGCGCATGAAGACGACCCCACCCTCTTCTTCAGAATATCGCGGAGATGCCCAGAGTCTGAACGCTGGATTTATCACCTGCTTCAGCGTCAGCGTCTGGGAACCGTTGTGGGCGGAGTCTACGGCAGTTTAACCATTTCCTTTCCAGCGCGGTGGAACAGCAGGGGTACAAGGCGCAAGAAACCACAGCAGAAGTCCTGTCAGTAGGAAAAGATGCGAAAATAACACGCACAATGTTCAATGAACGCTAAAATAAATACAAGCATACACTTTTAATATAATATTTAGGGGTTCAGGCCTGGTGTTTTTCCTTCTGCTACTCTTTAAAGCGTCTTTGTGACCGTCTTTTGTAAAAAGCGCTATACACATAAAATGTAAATACATTATAAATCCATGTACTTATTTTATGATCCCACAATGATAGATCTACTAATGTATGCTTTTCATAATAATACCATTTACCCATAGTTTTAATTAACCCATTTATTTATTTTTTATCTTAATTTTTAAAGAACGTATTTCTCAAATACGTAAGGTATTTCTGGCGTTGTGGTAATGACTCTGCCAATGCAATCGTAATTAGTCTCCGTCTCCTTATCCAGCGTGCTGAAATTAATGCATGAGCTAACGCACGATGTGTAATGTGAACCAGTGGCCTCTGTGGTCATTAGAAATAAAGACCTGCGAAAAAAGCAGGCTGCGGACCCTGTGCCTCTTCAGAAAAGATAGACTTTTATTCTAGTGTAGGCAGATGGTGTTTCTGCATTCACAAATGGTCAAGAGCCTGCCGCCTCCACCCACGCAAACCCTCATACTGTGTGAACATCACACCTGCTACTTCATACAGAGCCAGTATGGGAGATGCGAGGATTTCTCTCATCCATCTTATTTTAATTCTTCCTTATTGTGTTTGAGCACCACCGATACGCATTATATGGCTGCAATTAGGTCCAGCTGTTCGATTGACATGTAAATGCTTACGTCTACGACTTATACTTGCTGCCATCAAGGACAAATTACGTTGACAATTACTGCCACTATACAAACTACATTCTTGGGTCTTTTTTTCAATCATTAAGAACCGATACGATATTTGGAAGATGCTCAATAAATAAGTGGAGAGACGTACAGAGAAGCATGTCGCAGTTGTATAGTACAAGGGCAATATACTTGTACTGAAAAGCAAAGCCGTGAAAGACAGTGCTGAACTATGCTACACACGTTCCTTAATATAACATATCCAACATAATTACAGCTACGAGACACTTACAGAACTATTCGTAGTAAGCTAGCCACTATTGACAACATGGTATTTAATTGCCTATATGCTTTTTACATTATGCTTTTCTTGGTGCAATTTTTATAATGAAAATATTATCTTCTTTTTCTTTTACTGTTCCATTGTTTAATGCTTTTGTTCCAGTAGAATGGTAATCCTCATTAGTATGTTTCAGTGCGTGACCAGTAGGGGGCAGAGCTGAGGTAACAACACAGACTCTCTCACTCTCTGGAAGGAAGGAATTACGAAGAAAAGACAAGACCACAATGTGACATTGATACTGCTAACAGCAATGCTAATGCCATAACAGTCAATGCAATAGCATCAATACTGCTGAGTCACTGTCCCTATAGACAATGGTCCACTGAAGCCTGGCAGCCAAAGACACTGATCTTCCCAGCCCTCGAAATGGTAAATGGTAAATGGCAGGCATTTATATAGCGCCTTTATCCAAAGCGCTGTACAATTGATGCTTCTCCATTCACCCATTCATACACACACTCACACACCAACAGCGATCGGCTGCCATGCAAGGCCCCAACCAGCTCGTCAGGAGCATTTGGGGGTTAGGTGTCTTGCTCAGGGACACTTCGACACAGCCCGGGCGGGGGATCGAACCGGCAACCCTTCAACTGCCAGACGACTGCTGTTACTGCCTGAGCCATGTCGCCCCAAAATACTGGCTAAGATATAATGTAAGCTTGTGCATGAAAAAAGTAGATATAAAGTCTATATAAGTCTTGAACACAGGCATACATTTTGAGGTATCTGCCCACCTCAAAACAAAACCAATGATAAGACAGTAAAAGCAGGATTATAATTTAAAAAACTTTTTTATCATCAGAATTCATCGGCAAACAGCAAAGTATACAACATTGCAATTCATAGTATAAATAAACTACGCATATTTTTTAAGAAACTTCCTCTAATTCTGTACACAATCTTGTCTGTTCAGTGCAAAGCTGTGCGATGTTATTATCATGCCATTGCCATTGCCATGTGGCTTTGCAGTTAAAATCTATTTTATTAAACGCTACATTAATTTCTGCTTCACAGAAAGCTTTATCAGCTGGCTGTCTTATCTTAGCCTAATACTAAAACAATGAGGGCCTATTATACAATAGTAAGAGATTGTATACTAATGCCATAAGAAAACAAGTGTCTTCAGTGTGGTTGAACTGATGCATAGCCAGCAGAAATTGGGTATGGGTTATGGAATGTATTGGCCTTGGAACGGTTCTTGCCATATACAGAATACAACAGTTGTATTTGGACTTTGTTGGCCCCTGTCTCTTGCTTCTAGCAATAACTGTTTTATCTCCTCACTCCTCGCAAACCAAAGAAGCAATCTAATTTGAACACAGAACTGTCAGGGATACAGAAACATTATAACGTGGAATAGATACATTTGCAAACTGCAAAAGGAAGAATTGTCCTTTTTTATCGAACTGTTTCCATGGCTACACTTTCTCCAATGAGAAGACATACAGCAACTGGCAAAGATAACGGTCATTGGATGGGAATATTTTATTGGAAAGAGTGTCTTATTTTTATAAGGTAGATATGTTTCGCTTTTGGTTTGTCTTGCGTTATTCTGTGGTTTTATATAACTCTTATGTGCCAGGCTATCACTGTGAATGAGAACTTGTTTGAAACGGACGTGACCTGGCCTGGCTAATTAAGGCTAATGTGACAAGGGCTACTATTGTGGCAAGTGTTTCATCATTGTATAATCTAAAGCAGTGGTCTCCAACACCTGGTTCTGGAGAGCTACTGGATCTACTGGTTTTCGTTGTTACTCTGCACATAATTAATCAATTAGAGCAGTTAACTCCCCTCTCAACAGGGTGCTGATTTTAAGGTGAAAACAAAAACCAGCAGACACAGTAGCTCTCCAGGACCAGGGTTGGAGACCACTGATCGAAAGCATCCATGTCTGTCCATATAAAATCCTTTATGGAGAAAATGCCTTACATTATGTTCATATAAAACAATTAGGTAAAGTGAAGAAAAATCGTGAAATTAACAGTTTATAAATATTTAAAAAGTTGAAATAAAGAGAAGTAAACAGTTAAAACACAAAATCAAATAAATATTTGTTATGACCATCCATTCACCTATAAAGCAATTACACTGCCCTGCAGTTTTGTAAGAAAATCAACTGGCAGGTTGTTCCAAACAGTTCTTCTGCAGACTTTGGCCTGTTCTGTTCTTCTGCCTCAATTACTTCTGGTTCTCCAGGGGATCCCAGACAGCCGCCATCAAGTTTTTACCTGGGGGGTGGGGGGAAATCTGAATGTGTAGAAATCTCAAATCTGGTCTTTTCTACTGACATAGTAATGCAGGAAAACATACATATATTTAAAATAAATCTACAGTGTCTAAGCCTTTCCACAGTACTGTTTGCAAGATTTGCATGATCTATTTCAGTAGATTCTCTTGTTATTGTACACAATGGATAACATTTAATATCCATGGTCAAGTTGCCCTTTCACTAGTGTGTAATCACTGGTTTCCCATGGCAAAAGAACACATGGTGAAGCACAACAGTCTATATGCTGATAGAGCACAAGGCCACATGGCTGAGGATAACCACTCTGGTGTTTCAGAGTGTGAGGGGGAGGTTGCCTTTGTCTCACTGTTATTCATTCTTCCTGCAATGACTAATTGTTTATTTTTATGGAATCTCTCCCCCGGTCAGCAGGTTAGAATTTTCAGACAAAACTTGGAACAATACTGTCAACTTTTGATCAGTTATGAGTTTCTTTGAAAAGTAGAATTACCTTTACATGGCAGTGTCCCAAAACGTACACGTCTCTGAGTGGAAAAACTGTCTGTTGTCAATCAAATTAAAATCATCACAAATTAAACTGAAAAATGTGATGTTTATTATTTTTAATGTGATATTTCTCTTTGCATACAAGTAAGCCAATTTGGATGCTATTTCATATTGTACCTAATGGACTGAGGTCTATTCCATGTCCACATACTGTTCACTAACCAGCAAATTCCGGGTAATCTATAATGGCCGACACACAATCCATTAAAAACAGTCATTTCTTGCGTTTCAGCAGTTTCTGACAAGATTAACACATTTAAAAGTTAATTCCACAAGAGGCCACCTGCACAGTTTATTAAACCTTAAAGAGTAGATTAGAAACCTTATGGCTCTATATTCTATATTCAGTCTTTTGTAAGTTTATTTTGACCATTATTAGTATTATCATTGCTGTTGTCGTTGTTGTTACAATAAACACACCTGTATACAATCGCGCTAATGGAACTTCTGAAGTTCACTTCTGGAATATACTGTATGTAAATAAGGGTAAGACGTGGTGCGGAACAAAACAAACTCATTAAAAAACGTCTTAATCCTTTGCTCTGCAGCTAACAGAGACAAGACGACAAACACAACGTATTTGGAACCTTGACAAGCTGAATGTTATGTTATTCTTCAAATATTACATTCATACAGACTTGTGTCATATTTTGTAATATCACTATATTTTTCCAGAGTGCAACCTTGGAACACCCCCTCATTCGTACTTCAAAGCTCCTCCCAGGAATTTCACTCACCGTGTGGACAGTTAAAATGTGCTGTATTAGTTACATCCTCGACAACTCTGTGTTGTCGTATATGTATCATTTAAGGAGCTACTAGTTATTTATTCAATTGATTCATCTCATGTGGGAATTATGACGACAATCCTTCCGACCTACACTGGCGTCCTGCGTGAGTGACCTTTGCATATTGTTCTGGTGTCCTGAATTCATCAAATTCTGCATGTTTTTTTCAGGCTAGTCAGACTTATGTGACCTAAAATGGTTTAAATCTATTTTTCATGTTCTCTTTTTACCAGAATAATTATCAGTGCTTTACCTTTTGAAAATAAATACCTAAAGAAATGTTCCCTACCATAATTAATAACTGTTGGCATGTAGCAAGCAAGCCAAAATGCATGTAATTAGCAAGATGCTAAATAGAATTCCGATACAGTATAATACAGTGCTTAAGACATTAAGAGACAACCAGTTCAGTGGTGATTAAGCTGGATGTGCAGAGAAATATTCAGCCCAGGAGACTGATTAAAGACTGTAAATAATATATTCTTGATACTGGATCGAAGGGCATCAATGGGAAAATTGCATAGTTGTGCTTGATAAAGGCAGCTGTTTTGATGCAAACTGTACAGCATACTGCATAGTTGTGACTTATTTGTCATCTTTGTCCAGCGAATGGAATTACTATGTACCCACATTATAATCTTCATAAGCGTGCAACAGGTCAGCTTTACATTAAATATATGCCATGACCTGCCCTCCACCCCACCCCACTCTGCACAGGGACTGAGTCAAGCATGCTCTCAGCCATGCACGGCCAATCAGAGGGGGTCCTCTGGGGCTCCAGAATCCAGCTGGAGAAACAGTTGCAGGTTATCTCAGTGCTGCAGTGGATACTGTCTTTCCTCATTATGGGTGAGAGCATTCATATCTGTCGCTCTTTTTATTTAATTTTTTACAAATATAGATTTTTTGCTCACTGCCTGGGTTCATCTTTGAATGCTATGCGATTTATGCTGTATATTAGATTTGAGCATGATAAACATTCATGTAAAAGCATAAGTCAATCTACAGTACAGTGCTGCATTTAGTGTGTACTAGACAGCAGCTTGTAGTCGCTTGGATAGTTCAAGCACGGCCTTCACATTGCTGTGTGTGAGACAGACTGTCAACCAGGGGCTGGGCACAGTTGGGTCGGCCATTTTGTTGCTGGCATACTTTGCCTCTTAATCTGCCTGTACTGAAACTGTCACCTAAATCTAAGATGCGAGAAACCCAAACGCACCAATAATCTACTCAATTGATCTTTTGGGAGGGGGGTCCCATCTAAGACTACATGAAGGACACAGGGAATATTTTAATTTAATGTAAGAGACTAATAAATAATTATACATTTCTTATTTGTTTCCCTAGGCGCTGCCTGCACTGTAGCCCTCATCTACTTGTTTTGTACGGACTTCTGGTTGATTGCTGCTGTATACACCGTTTGGCTAATTTATGACTGGAACACTCCTAAACAAGGCAAGCCCAGTCAGGAAGGCACAGACTGAGCACATAACCTACAGTTTTTGTCTGCTTTCGCCATACATTTACACTGTTTGTTTAACATGACATTTTGTGAAAAGATCTGACCGGTTTATTTCATGGTGTGATGCCTCAGCTGGTCGAAGGACTTCTTGGGTGAGGAACTGGACCCTATGGACCTACTTCAGGGACTACTTTCCCATCAGAGTAAGTGCGCTCATGTTCTACTGATGGAGCCAACACACAAAATGGTAGAGCCAGCATACTTCGACCTTCTTGTTAGGCAGTGACTGACTGCGTGAGCATGGTTGGCAGGGACCGACTGAGCATGGTAGGCAGGGACTGAAGTGGGGAAAATAAGGTCTGGAAGTAGGGCAACCAGATGAGAAGGGAATTAAATCCTGAGAACTTTGCAGGTCACGGCCCGGGGGGAGGAGGGTGGTATGATTTGGGCGACCAGGGGCAAGCTTAAGTATCGGAGTGCTAGACAACGTGCTGGTACTCCTAATCGCTCCAAAACAATTTTCAATGTTTCAAACAGCTTGTTTTTGTAGGGCTATCATTTAGACTGCTTTTTTTCTTATTTCTCAGCATAATGGCTTCCTTGACATTCATTGGCACAATTCTGGTCCTCATTTTGACAACCACCCAAAAGCCTAGACTCACAACTAGACACTCATACCTGCAATAAGGGAAGGAGGACTTTTGGTCCCCCAAAATGGCAGGACTACGAATTAAAAAAATTGGATGCAATTCCATTCTACTCAACCACAGCAGTCCCACCAACCCACACACACACTCTCTCTCTTCCACAACTATAAGCTGCGACAACCTTAGCAAAAATAACAAGTTGGACAGGGTGTCTTGGTGGCGCAGCCTGTAGAGCACTGACCGCATGCTCATTGCTCAGCCGCGACGTCGACGGTTTGAATCCGACCGTCCGACATTTGTCGCATGTCTTCCCCTCTCTCTCGCTCCCATTCTTCCTGTCTCTCTATACTATATACTGTCCAATAAAGCTGAAAAAAAAGGCCTAGAAAATATCAAGTTGTTTAGTCATTTGATTACTTTGCAACGTTGTTGTAGCACATCATACCTGTGTATTGATGGCACTGCCCCGAGGCGAGGCAACCAAGGTTTTCCACAAACGCTCATGCAGAATTCATGAACTGTGTTCAGTGCCAACAGCAGTACATCCCACTCTCACTGACATGATGAAGTATTATAATCTGGCTTTACTCATAAACAGTCAGCCTTTTTGCTTTAACCTTCAACCACAACACTCAAAAGTGGTAACAGTGATACCAGTGACAGGGATTCCATGAACAACATAAAATGCATGTGCTTCCCATCAAAGACATCATCCTATTTGAAATAATAAGGTATATAATAGAGCAATGTAATGTGTTCTTACTATATTCTTATGAATTTAAACATTGTGTTCATGAGTTACTATTGGACTCTGACGTGAGATTATGAAGCCAGATTGTGATTAATTGAAAGGTTAGTGTGGTCTTGTTCATGCCCGGTTGTTTGGATGCCCTGGAATTTTCTAATTAATTTCAAGGTCTAGTGTTACACATGACAAGACATTGAGACTTTTTTATTAACAATGTTGTGGTTAACTTTTTGTTTCCTTCCCAGCTTGTTAAGACGCACAATTTATCACCGAGCCGGAACTACATTTTCGGATACCACCCCCATGGAATATTCTGTTTTGGCGCCTTCTGTAACTTCAGCACAGATGTTAATGGCTTCTTAAAGAAATTCCCAGGAATAAAGCCCTTTGTGACCACCCTGGCTGGTAACTTCAAGATGCCCATAGTAAGAGACTATTTGATGTCAGTGGGTGAGTCGCTTTCCCCAGTATATTTCAGTATTAACTGCGACAGGAGAAAACATGATCTACGGCTTGCTTTTCTTCGCCCCCCTTTCTTAGGAGAGTACGTCGCAATGTTTGATCGCCAAATGTTTTATGAATGGATCCGTTGTTTTGGCCTCACGTTCGTTTTATTTGACTTCACTCATCGTTAATGACCAAGTGTCGATCACGCTGTGCGAATTGACCCTGTCCAAATACTTTTGGTTTCTGCACCTCAGGCATCTGTCCCGTGACCCGGGACACGATCGACTACATCCTGTCGCAGAACGGGACGGGTAACGCGGTTGTGATCGTGGTGGGAGGCGCTGCGGAGTCTCTGGGCTGCACTCAGGGGGTTAACAGAGTTACCCTGAAGAATCGGAAAGGCTTTGTTAAGGTGGCTCTGCAAAAGGGGTACGCATGTGTCTTGTAGCTATAACGCTCTACTGGCTAGCATTATCGTTCAAAGTATTTATTGTGTAGTTATAGCTCTCTACTGGCTAGCGTTAGCATTCAGAGCATTTGTTGTGTAGCTATAGCTCTCTACTGGGTAGCATTAGCATTCAGAGCATTTGTGTTGAATTATCCTGATAAGATGACCATTGACCTAAATCCGGGGTGTCCGATCTTATCCAGAAAGGGCCGTTGTGTGTATGTGCAGGTTGTTGTTTTAGCATAGGACTAAGACAGCTGATTCTACTCATCTAGGTCTTGATTAAAGACCACGATTAGTTCATTAGTATAATCAGGTGTGTTACTGCTGGGTTAAAACAAAAACCTGCACCCACGCCGGCCCTCTTAGGATAAGATTGGACACCTCTGACCTAAGTTGTTATAGCCTATATGTTCATTATTATATAACTGGTCAAATATGTGGTAATCAGTGTGCACTTCCAACAGGATTACGCAGTTAGCGTAGTAAAACTTGGAACAGCTCTTTTTACTTCAGTCCATGTTCCAGATTTGGAACGTTAAAGACTTTTTAATTGAGATGAAATGGTGATGTGTCATAAAAACAACAATGACAAGCTGAAACAGAAGTTAGACCACAACTAGCTTCTGTGATAGGATGCATTTCTTGGGTTGCTATCCCAATGAACCACTTTGAGTCCTTGATTTGTCAGCAAGTTAAAATATTATCTCCTATTAGTGTGCCAATATAAAACAACCGTTGCTTGGATTAAAGCAGTGTTTCCCAACTCCAGTCCTCGGGACCCACTTGCCAGAAGGTTTTTGTTGTAACCAGTAGCTCACACACCTGATTTAACTAATCAAGGGCATTTTTGTTCAATCATTAAATCAGGTGTGTGAGTTACTGGTTACAACAAAAACCTTCTGGCATGTGGGTCCTGAGGACTGGAGTTGGGGAAACACTGGATTAAAGTGTCCAATGTATGCACCTAATCTCTTTGCTTGCTGAAGTAGTGACTCACTATCGAGAATAATTTCTGCCATACTGACAAAATTAAATGCTGGCTAACAGGGTATAGCAGGCAAACAAGAAATGGGCTATTTAAAGATCATAGCAAGCTATAAGCAAACATTTTACTTGGGTAAAGTGACGTTAAATTAAAAAAATGAATATTACATTTCAGGGTTGTAATCTTTCTGAAAACAGTTATTTTCCTTTCCAAGATCTACCTTCCAAACATCAGGTTGAAGAAACTGATTCCACTCAGTGGAGGAGAACATTAAAGGCTCACTCACTTTGGAAGATAAAAGAGTGATGAAACCTCTTCCTTAGTGTTGGATGAGGCTTGTTGATGGTTGTCTTCTCCCTGACAGAGCTGACCTGGTGCCAGTTTTCTCCTTTGGGGAGAATGAAGTGTACAGGCAGCTGGTGTTTGAAGAGGGCTCCATTTTGAGCCTCTTTCAGAAGAAGGTCCAGAAGCTGGTGGGGGTGGCCCCCTGTCTGTTCCACGGCCGGGGGCTGTTCTCCGCGGAGTCCTGGGGCTTCATGCCCTATTGCAGACCCATCACCTCTGTTGGTGAGCACGCCCCTTCATAACCTTGGGGCTTATCCAACTGCTTATATTTAACCTCCTTCTTCCTTTCCTTGCCTCCTTTCCTTGTGCCAACTCCACCCATCTGGGGGAGGCAAGGAAGGGAAGGAGGTGAAGATGGGGGGAATCGAGAATGAGTGAAATGGAATGTCCTTGCTGCTTTATATATCAGTTCAGTCATCCACAGGTCATTTATCATTTATTTAAAGGATGCGCTTGTGTTGCTCAAGAAATCTTTGGGAGCCTCCTAGCTCCTTTCCTCTAGTTCCTCAAAGGAACATTTAGCGTTTTGGAATTTCCTTAAAGATGGTGGACCTCAATCTATTTCTGGGTCAGGCAAAGAACGAAAGGAGAAAGAAGGTGAAAAAAACATGATTGGAGTGAGCCCCTAGCTTCACCTGTTCACCAGGGTACAAAATAGACATTTTCAAATTCAACCAAGTAATTGTAATACATTTGTATAAAATGTAATCTATTCATGCCCCTCTGCTGGCTTAAGAAACCATATTTGGCAAAATTGTGAAGTTTGCTTATTTACAATCTGAACCACCTTATCTCTCACTGGATATATAGTCAGGTCCAGAAAAGCTTTTAGATTTCAGTAAAGCTGTGACAATATTTGTTGATTTGTTGATTTCCTAAATGCCTCTCTCTTTCAGTGGGAGAGCCCATCACAGTGCCCAAGATCGAGAACCCCAGTGAAGAGGTTGTGGATCACTACCACACCATGTACATGAACTCCCTTGGGGAGCTGTTCGACAAATACAAGACCGAGTTCGGCATGAGGGAGAGTGACGTTCTGGTGATACAGTGAACCAGCGCAGCCCTAAATAAGAGACCCCACATGTCCCTGATGTTGTAAATGGTAAATGGTTGACATTCATACAGCGCCTTTATCCAAAGCCCTGTACAATTGATGCTTCTCATTCACCCATTCATACACACAATCACACCAACGTGATGGCCATGCAAGGCACCGACCAGCTCGTCAGAAGCATTTAGAGGTTGGGTGTCTTGCTCAGGGACACTTTGACACACCCAGGGCAGGATCGAACCGGCAACCCTCCGACTGCCATTACCGCCTGAGCCAATGTTGCCCCCTATTGCCCAGTGGGCCATAAGGATGAAAGACCTGTGAAATGCTTGCTGGTTAGCCAGTGCATCGTTATGTATGGAGCCTGACTAGTTGTGCAGCTGAAACACCAGAGCCCACAGGCTGATGTGCCCCTGTGCTACAGCCGCCTGCTGACCCTGTGATGCTAACTCCTGCCAGGAGGCGACTGGAAACACTGGCCTTTGTCTGATATCTCCACACCTATTATCCTGTGTAATGTTGGACAGATCTTACAAAGCATCTGCTAACATTAAAGTTGTGTAAAATCACACAGCCCACCAACTCCCCAGTATGGGTGTAGGTTACATGACCTAACCAAACATGTAAACAAACATTTATGAAGTGAAAGAGATATTGAGTTGAGATATTCCTACGCTACAGTACGTGCGTCTCGAATGCCGAGAGGACGTGTCAACGGCAAACGATGCAGAAAGCAGCCCTCAATCATAACTGCTGTGCACTGCTGTCATAATATCAGGTGAGAAGTAAATGTAGTGGTTTTTGGATACATCACAGAAAATGGCCACTAAACCCAGATGTAAAAATGAGCAAACCTGTATGCTTCTCTCCTTTCTGAACCCACATCTTTGGTGCCTGATGTTCAGTCAGGCACATTGGCTTGAAGAGGACCATAAAAGCTGTAAAAGCATTTCTAGGCTGCGGGGGCATCGCAGTGAGGGGAATAGTGCTAATGTCCACCCAGGGCCCCAAGGCAGAAAGCACGCTTATTGGTCGGCCACTGCACCTCGTTATGGATGTAAGGCCTGAACCAAGATGTTTGCTTTGGTCTACAATTCTAAAGGGGCCCACAGAGACTGCACATGCCCAGGGCCCAGAATGCCATGCCACTGTACAGTCCTGCTGGCCTGTTCTGGTGAGATGACTGACTGCAGTGTGGCTGAGATCACATGTATGCTTCTGAGGAAATAAAATGTACATTTGCACTCTGAACTTCTTTTTATTAAGATTTGGGAATTCAGTGCTGTGAAGGGACAGCTTATAAATGATATGTAAATAAATACTGTATGTATGTATACATAAAAATAAAATTTGAATTCTGAAATGCTGTACAATGAGATATCAATTTTTTGATCACGTCCTGGGGTCACTATTTGGCCACAGGGTGGCACTCTTGTTCCATTTGAGAGCTCTATTGATGTTGGCTTCACTTTATTCTGTTTACTATGTACTCCTGGATTTGCATTATAAAAATCTATTTTCATCCAGAATTTGTAACTCTTCCAGTGACTACAGAAATCAGGATGGATACGTACTGTATGGCAAAATTGCGAAGTGTACTTAGAGTTTTTATATACAATCTAAGGAACTTTATCCCATTCTGCATATATAGTCAGGTCCAGAACTAATCGATCATGTAAACAAAAAAATAATACAATTATTGTATTGTATTAATTATTTGTGACATGGTTAATGAACTTCAGTTCAGACCACAGATGTTTGATGGGATTTAGGTCTGGAGACTGAGGTGCCCATTGCAGACATGGATGTGGTTTTCACTTAACCATTTTGTGGATCTTGATGTATGTTTGGAGTCATTGTCCTGCAGGAAAATCCACCCACTAACTATACAACAAAGTCTCAAGCAGAGATAACCAAAATGTCCTGGTACTTCCTTCTTTATTATTGTCCTTACAGTGCTAAGTGGTATGTTTAACCATATTTTTCTGTACCCATTACCAGACTTGTGAAGATCAATTACCATCTGACTCGGCACTTCTTTGGCTTTTCCCATGCTGATGGCTGACAAAGGGATTTTGCAAGCTTGTTACGATAGGGAATATATTAATAGATTATTCACAAACACAGATTAAGTTTAGTCCTGGACTAAATAGAGTTTTGTATGTAGAATACTTGATTGGTGTCTGTGAAACTGGCCCCATACGTGCAGTGCTGTTAAAGTATTTGCCCCCTTCCTGATTTCCTCTAGAATAGTATACATTTCACACTGAATGGAATTGCCACACGGAATCTCGAGACAAAACTAATATTAGACAAAGGGAACCTGAGTAAACACAAAACACATTTTTATTATTTTAATTTCATTTATTTAATGAAAAAAGTTATGAAACACCCAAATCACTTCTATGAAAAAAAAAATTGCCCCCTTAAACTAAATAACTTGTTGAACTACCTTTAGCTGCAATAATTGCAACCAAATCCTTCCAATAACTTAATAACAGTCTTTCACATCATTGAGGAGAAATTTTAACCCACGCTTCTTTGCAGAACTACTTTAATTCAGACAAATTTCTAGGTTTTCAAGCATTATTGGCTTATTTCAGGGACTCTATTGGGTTCAAGGAAGGACTGTGATTTAAAAAATGTCTTTTCTGTTTACTCAGGTACCCTTTGTCTAAAATTACATTTTGTTTAAAGATCTGAAACCAGTCAGTGGGACAAATATGCAATAAAAGAAGAAATCAGGAAGGGGGGGAAATCCTTTCAAGGAACAGTATGAAAGTGCAAATCTCCAATTCAATTATGACTGCAATTTTCTAATATGGCTTGTACATTTTCTACATCCATTAACTGAAGTGTTTCGCTTTGGGCTCATTCTGCAGCTGTTAGCATGCGTGTATCTGTATGAAATCCAAACACAAAAGCCCTTTTTTTGGAGGACAGCTTGCCAGTCGCCTGCAATGCACATTCCTTTTAAACAATCGTGTAATATTAAAGATTTATTCAATTATCATTAACTGTTCCATTAATGTATTAAACAGCCAATAATGACTGAACTCTATTGCTGATGCTCATGTTCTAACTCAGAGGTCACCATGGTTACAGAACCTGCGGACAGAGAGAGCAGGAGACAGACTGCTGATAAACACATGGAAAGAACGAGCACTGAGAAAACACTGACATTTTTTTATAACTGCCGATGTTCGTAACTGTGCCATTATATTTGAAAAGAGACATTGCTGTTCATGGTGCAGTGGGTAGCACTGCAGCCTCACAGCAAGGAGGTCCTGGGTTGGAATCCAGGTCGGCCGGGGTTTGCATGTTCTCCCCGTGTTTGTGTGGGTTTCCTCCGGGTACTCCGGTTTCCTCCCACAGTCCTCCCACAATTTACCTCCCACAGTAAATTGCCCATGGGTATGAGTGTGTGAGTGAATGGTGATGGACTGGCGAGCTGTCCAGGGTGTATTCCTGCCTTTCGCCCAATGTACGCTGGCATAGGCTCCAGCCCCTCTGCGACTACCTATTCAGGATAAGCGGGTTAGGATAATGGATGGATGGATGGATGGACATTGCTGTTCAGTTTTCAGCATATTGATTACCAGAAAACGAGTGGTCCATAGAGATCCAGTACTGTACAACATGGTGAACAGAGGAAAAAAAAAAAAAAAGTGGTCAAATCTTGAAAATTTGTCACATCGCAGCGAAACTATCGGAGTAGAAATATAGTACTCTGGGTAAGTGGAAACATACATTACATTCATTTTCTGGTGAAGTGCCCTACTGAACTCAGTTAGTTTAATGATGTCAACGCCACAGTTAACCTTCTCTCTATGGGTGGAAAATGGTACCAAAGCCAAAAAAAGCACAAAGAGGAAACATAATACTTAGACTCACATGATTTAATATTATATCCAGTCTGCATGGGTGTATGACATACTGTACATATAGGTATATACATATATACACATACACAGGTAATGTACAAAAGGAGACCAGTTATAGAGAATAACACTATCAGTACTTCCTCCGTTCATTGTCTGGTAATGTACTCCCATACACGGTCATAATAAACACACCTCTTAATATATTTATTTAAAAAAAGTAAAAGTGGTACCAGTCAGCACTGTGTAGAGCATACCTCCGGAGGTGTAGAGTAAGAGTCCCGCAATTCACCTGCCTGTTTGGCTTAAGCAGTGAAGTTCCCTCGACTTCAACACCAGCCTGGAATAAGAGTCGGACAGCGCTCACCATTTAAACGTAGCACTACAGTCAAAGGCAGCGTTCCACGTCAGTGTCTCTCTGCGGTCGATGGTCCATACCACTTTCTCCTCAACCCGCAGCTTCTATGGGAGCCTTCGTATAGCAGAGTTTACTTCCATAGTCTTAGCGGACTGTTCGATCAATGACTTGACGCTACAACGGTACCCATGGCACACTGGGAGCAGTGTCGTGTGGTCGCAGTACTACTGTGTATACATCAGCTACAAGAACAGGAGCCTTTTTTGGCGAGGCCAAATGAATGCATTTAAGCATTTCATTGGCATACTTACTACTCAGAAATTAATGCAGATGTTAGCGTTTTGAAAACATCAATGGTATGCTATGGCCTTAGTATGGCTGAACAACTGCAACATCCAGGGTGTTCATTTCCATGATTAATGCCCCTTGCGTGAATAATGGTATTGATACCGAATCAACAGATAATACCTTTCAGATTATTTCCATAATAGCAGTCACCTCAATGTACTGTCTTAAAGAAATGCAGATTTTTCAGTATAGCTAGTCAATATGACTATATTTAAAGCAGTTAAGTTTACAAAAATATTGTGATTAAATATGGTACATTTCATGTAAATTATTTTATTTCCAATTTAAGAAGTCTTCCCTCACGTAGGCGTAATTCATACACATACCACAGAATATTGATATACTTGTATCTCTCCACTCTTAAATTCATTGGCTTTACACACTAACATTGGGAAAGGCAGTCTGTTGTTCCACTTACATGAAGTACATTGAAACTGAAGACACTGCATAGATGAAAATATTAATAAGAGAGTACACCCACACTTGACTTTCGACAACATAAATAAAACACCGCTGAAAATTAAGAATGTACACTGTACCATATAAAAATGTTATACTCTTCTGTCGTTGAGATGAATCATTTTGGCGTTTGGCACACACACACATACGTAGGCATTATTTTCCTCACACTCAGAACCTTTTATAGTTTTGGGGGAACAACCTCAGCTAGCGCCATACAAGATGAATCATTAGTAAACCAGCATAAGTATACCATTCACCTGCATAGACTCATTAAAATGGCAATCTACAATTTCCTCGATTTTGGTGGATGGGCCACCTATGGTGACCGGTGGTCATAGCAGGGTCTATTCTATTCCCAACCACATGAAGACATGCTCCAAAACACAACGGCACGGCTTGCCACATTGGTTTCCATTTTCTGTCAGTTCTGTTACTACTTATACTTTCATCCATTGTTGTAAAGTTACTGCAAACAAAGATGAACATCTGTGCTCGAACATCTCCTCTTGACATGAAAACTACACATCTTAGCACAAAATGTAACAAATGGAAATTAAATTAAACAACGCAGATGGTCTCAATGCTCATTGCTAGAGAAATGCCAGTGGGAATATGTCTCAAATATGGTATCTGTTCATATGAGAAAATCATAAATTGCCACTTTAAGCCTTTTAACCTGCACGGTGTCAGGAGTGATGGGGTGGTGTGCATGTTGAGGAATTTATTTTAAAAAAATGTTTGTGTGTGAAAACAAACGGCACCAAGTGCTAAATTACCACACACCTTCACACAAATAGGCATAGATGCATACAGCAGTAATAATAAAAAAATGTGACACAGTATAATCCAAGTAATAATAAACATAGCTTTCTGGCATTGCCAGCCAGCTGTGTTTAAATGACTTGTCTTTTTGTACAGTACTGTATTCGCATTGCATGGGGGTTGTTCCATGAAAAATGTCTGAAAAGGTGTGGGGGGTGACCACCAATTAATGTACATGTTCTTTATATATTCAAAAGAGAACAAGCAAAACATTAGCCTCAATGGATTTGTCGTTTTGGAGATTAAAGAAACACCCGAAAAGTTACTTGCGAGTGTGAATTGTGGTTAGAGTCAATTTTGGAGATTCATATCTTAATCAAATATGTTTTATTGTGAATTAATTATTAATTATTATTTGAAATGATCAAAACATGCCAAGAGATAGCAGTAACAACTAATTTTTTTGTATGTAAGTAGGCCTATTATAGATTTTGAACTCCACCTGACCATCTCCTTGGTTGAATAAGCAACACCTTTTGGTCATTTTCTGGCTCGACATGTATAATTTTGAATACATTTTTGACTTATAAAAATATAAACCAAGTGATGCTGATGCAGTAAGCCATCAAATATTGACTATAAAAATGCCAAATGGCATGATAATCTGAAAGTAGACCAAAACTGAGTCAGACTACACGTTTTCTGGTTTCAGATATGACACTCTAAAATCGACACAAACCACAATTTCCACTCTCGAGTGACATTTTGGGACCCCCCCGTGCCTTTTTTAAGAGCCAGTATCTCTAAAATAACAAATCCAATGAGGCTAATTTTTTCAACGTTCGTTATTGAATATATAAAGAACATTTACACAAAGTTTGAGCAAAATTGGAGCCCCCCCCCCCCCCCACAGAATGATGCATTGAAAAACAAGAGGGATATATGGACTATACTGTAGGGGGTGACATTTTTTAACTATCACAAATGACAGATGATGACACTGGAATTTTGAAGCGCAGTGACATTTCTAATTCTAAACTTCATAAAGCTAGCAATATAAAATCATATTTGCTTTCAATTTTAATTGTAATTGTAGCAAAAATGTCATTTATTTTTTAATATGCACCTTCCCTCTGCCTTTGTTGTCAAGTCTCAACGTTCAAGCATTACACATTACAGTACTACTACGGGTGAAAGCACTCATTTGACATTGCAAACTGCATCGTTCATTGACACTGACAATGAAATGCTACAAGTCACGTTTTGTGTCATCCCTTCATTCCAAAGGGGACAGTTTTGGTGATCAGATCAGTTTCATTCAACTTTCCGGTCCTGGTTTTATTTGTGACGGAAGCACAAACAAACTTCACTAAAGGCACTCAAACTTCACATTCGACATTTCCCAGCACTACAGAGAAAATTAAGGAATGTTGGAGTGTGCAGTTAGGTGTATGGATAAACGTAGGTGCAAAAAAAAGTGCTCACGATGGCTGAGAAACGAGAACATGAAGTTACACCTGAATATTCCGTCTTTAAGACCAACTACTCACACGGATCCGGGCGAGCGCCCAAAACGCGAAAACGCTTATACCTGTGCACATGCTGAGCTGGCACCCCGAGACACCGGACACCCAGAAATCACAGGACAGAGAACTGTTCTCCAACTGGACATGCATTTCTAAAATGCAAACATGTATCTATTTGCCTCTTACAAACCCCCTATAATGCTCCAACCCTCCTGTTCCTTCCACATAAAATGCAAGTGTAACTTTGTATGTGAACCCCCTCTTACCAGTAGTCTATATATAGGTTTTGTGTCTATTTAATCTTCAGCATTAAATGTATTTGTGATCACCCCTACCTTTGGCTAAGTCACATGTGTGTTGTATTCAAGGTTATGGTACATTCACTTCAGTTAAAAAGTGTATTTTTTTTTTGTTTTTTTGTTTTTTGACGGTTTCATTACAAAAACAGGGAGGTAAAAATAAAATGCATTCAGGAGGCAGTCCACCGTCCTGCAGAGGCTGCTGAATGGGCTTTTTATTGTATTTTTTAGCTATTTATTTGGCGGCATGCGCTGTAGTCCGTCACTCGGCCCGTATCTCGGTGTCGGGCCTTTGGAGGGGCAGCTCGGCCGGCAGGAAGGCCCCCTGGCCCAGCGCGGTGGAGAAGGTCCTGTTGCCGTGAGACGGGGTGAACCCGCTGCTGGGGCAGTGCCCGGCCCCTCCCCCGCGGCCGTGGGGGGCCGGCTGCTTGGGGGCGGGGCGGTAGTCGTCCAGGTTGTCGTAATGGGAAGTCGGCAGTTTGCCGTGGGGGTTCGAAGAGTGGTTCCCTCGCTCTGCGCCCTCTGCTGGTTGGGGGTGGTAGTGCTGTCGCTCTCTCACGCTCTGCGATCGATCTGGTTTGGGGGCCGCGGGCACTTTGACGGGGAGGACCTGCGGGTCCTGGTCAGGGTAGCCGGGGGGGATTTTGGCCCTGCCCGCGTGCCTGTCCGGATCGGGGAGCTCATAGCGCGGAGGCGGGCCTCTGGGTTCGGGGGGCTCCTGCCGGTGCCGGCCCCCGGGCTTGTGGTCCGTGGGCGCGACCTTCGGGTTGGGGTGGCCGGGGTCCTGGTGCGGTGCATGCTGGGAACTCCGGGAGCCGCCGTGTTTGGAGTGGGAGGCGGCGGCGGCCGGCCTGTCGGCCAGACCGTTGCCATGGTAGCGTCTGTCCTGCTCCGCGTACACCAGCACCTCCGTGTCCGGGGGAGGGTGCCGGGGGTGGTGCTGGGTCACGGCGTAGAGCCCGTCCCTCCCCTCCACGGCCACCAGGACAGCCTTCCCCGGGTCCGACTTGCTCCGCAGGTGCCTGGTCTCCGGGGCTCCCGGGTCCAGGAGGACCACGTTGTCGTATGGAGACGCGACGTGAACCTTGACCTTCTGTCTGGCCCGGTTGTCCCTCCGCAGGGAGTGCATGTAGACCCGGTCCAAATCCTCGGGGTCCCAGGCCAGGTACACCGGCCCCTTGGGCCCCCCCGAGGGGGGCATGTCCCGGCTGACGAAACTGTGCTCCTTGCCCAGGGGCAGCAGGTGGCGGGGCAGGTAGTGGCACCCGGAGGCCTTGCCCCCGGCCCTGACCGGGTGCGGGGGAAACGGCGGGGGTCGGTGCCTTAACCGGAGCGTGGCGTAGCGGTCCGCCTCGTAACAGGGGCCGTCCGGAGGGTGGGACCCGGAGTAGGGGCTGTAGCGGTACTGCACGCGCCCGTTTTCAAAATACGGCTGCAGCTGGGTGACGTGGTACTCGGCCTGTGACGGTGGCGCGGGGCGGTAGACCGCCTTGTAGTGGTAGACCGGCCGCTGGTAATACACGGACTGGTCCTCCAAGGGAAGCTCCGCTCGAGACCCGGGCGCCGCGCGGACGCCCGTGGGCGCGGCGTGTAGGGACTGGACCCGGCGGATGGCGGGGTACCCCAGGGCTCCGTCCTGGGCCCCATACCCCTGCCGGGGGTGCCTGCCGGGCGGGTACTCGCCCCTGTGAGGGCCCTGGGACTTAAAGGACTGGTGGAAGGACTTGGGCCCCAGGGTAGCGTAGCGGGCGTCGCCACAGGCGTGGTAGAGGATCTGCGGGTCTGATTTGGAGGCCCAGGGGAGGTGCGGGGGCACGCTCTCGGGGCGGTAGTGGTAGGGCGGCCCGGTCGGGGTGGCCCGCGGGTGGTAGTAGGCCTCTGAAGGTGGGGGGTCAGTCACCGCCTCTGCTTTAGGGTAGTAGAGGTAGGGAGGCTGGTGGGCGGAGGACTTCCTGGGAGGCGGGGGCGGATGAGGCAGGACTTCCTCCACGGAGGACGGAACGCACGCCTCGGCCAGGATGGCGTGGAAATTGGAAGCGTTGGCGGCTTCCGTTCCGGAAAATGCCGCGGCCGCCAGCCTGCTGTCTGAGGACCGCACGGGCGGGGCCGGGGGAGGGGCGATGTAGGCGCGGGGCGGGGCGCGTGGCGGCGTGGGCTTCTCGGCTGTGCGGGGGGGCGTGGCCGGAACGGGAGTGGCGGCGGGGCGGGGT
The DNA here is from genome assembly GCF_963514075.1 of Conger conger. NCBI lineage: Eukaryota > Metazoa > Chordata > Actinopteri > Anguilliformes > Congridae > Conger > Conger conger. Next base: position 41,052,764 of record NC_083772.1, on the reverse strand, counting down.
GTTTCCACGGCGACCGGTGATTCGATGGGTTTGGGCGGGGTTGGAGATGGGAGGTTCTCGCTGGTCTGCATCTGAGGAGAAATAAACAACACGACAAAAGTATTAGTCTGGAGTCTGGTCACCAGGAACGGAAATTGTGGTAAAACTTAACAATTAGGTTACAAGAACTGGCAGTAAATAATATATTACATTACATTACATTATTGGCATTTGGCAGATGCTCTTATCCAGAGCGACGTACAACAAAGTGCGTATAGTTATCACTAATTCATGTTAACAACTTCTTGTGTTCCCCTCACAATAGTTACTTCCAATTCATATTGGAATGAGTGATGTATTTGTTAATGGATAATAAATGCAACTAACATATTAGCTAATAGTTAACATACAAAAGTTAATAATGAAAAGCTAATTTCATGTAATTAATGTATTTGTACAACAAATAAATTCATGTTAACAACTACAACAGCGACGACAGCTATCAGTTAATGCAGATTCATGCACTCTTATTGTAAAATTTGACCTATTTTTTTTTACATTTTACAGCAGAGTATTATTGTAAAATTTGACCACATTTTATTTTATTTTACAGCAGAGCATGAGCACAGCCCTGCGGACCGTCCTCCGGCTCTCCTCGTTCACCTCCTGCTGTGAGGGGGTCCCGTGCTCTCTGGCAGCGCTGACGGGGGAGGGGGCGCTGACGGGCACCGGGTCCGAGGCAGGACTCCCGCGGGGGGGCCATATCCGGGCGGGGGGGCTGGGGGCGGCGCTGGCCCCATGCTGGCCACCTTCCCCGCCCAGGCAGGCGTTGGCGTGGGCCCCGGGCGGGGCGGGGGGCCGGGGGCTGGCGCGGGCCCCGGGCGTGGCGGGGGGCTGGGGGCTCTCCGTCCCCTCAGGCTCCTGCTCGCCCGTGGCCCTCTGGACGTCCACGGGGGCGGCTGCCGGCGGCAACGGAGCGGGGGTGGCGGGGGAGGTGTGGGGCTGCGGGGGCCGTTCGGGGGGGCTCGGCGGGGGGTCCGGAGGGGGGGGTCCGGACGCCCTCCCCTCACACAGCACCGTGGCCTGCTGGGCGGACTCAGCCAGAGCCAGGGCCAGCAGGCGGGCGGCGTTTTTGGGAGGGGGGGGAGGGGGGAGCAGGGACGCTGCGCTAACGGGGGGGCCCTCCTGCCGAGGGTCCGCAGCTACGGGTCCTGGGGAGGGACAAAAAAGGAAGGACACACATCTGAGGAAAAGAGTGAAAGCGTTAAGAGTTTGGGAAAACAGGCCAAGGTGAATAAAAGCACAGATGAAGGATGCCTCGAACCCTTTCTTTTTGCTCGACTGACTTGTGCATTTAAAGAACGTACACGCCCTGAGGGACTATTAGAGGTCATGAAAACGAGAGACGGTTATGAATTATTCAAAAAAGGAACAGTGAAATCACTATTTTGAAGTTGAGTTTCAAACATTTCTGTATTACTCCTTCAACATTTCTGCACTCTATGGGAAAAAAAATAAAAAATTGCTCAAATAACCATTGCTTGTTTTCAGTACATTTCCTTTAAGTTCAACAAAATAATTCAAACTGACATACGAATCTACAATTCCAAAGGTAAACAGAAGAAATTATCTTTTCAACCTACATGTTAACAACATAGACAAAGACATTTGACCTCCCAGACACTAGCTTCCATATTGCAACCAGATTTCAGCTTTGAAATCAATGCCCTTGAACTGTCTACCAGAAATTAAATGCTTGTCATACTGATCCAAGGTTTAAACCACAGACATTTTACAGTTCCACTTCAGTGACGCAGTTTCAGATCTGGCAACATGAAGCTTCAGGGCAGCCATGTTGCTATGGATAACAGCGGCAACAAAATGGTGGAACAGATGTGAAGCTTTTTAGATTCCTTTTTTTCTTCACGGCAGCCTGATTGAAACAGCCCATTTATATTTCAAACATATCATTTCAAAAATGTTTCATAGGCAGAGGATGACATTCCATTTTCATACTGTACGCGTACGCGCTGAGCACTTTATTAGTAACACCTGTACACCGTGTTATTCATGCGATTATCCAATCAGCCAATTGTGTGGCAGCAGTGCAATGCATACAATGCAGATGCAGGTCAGGAGCTTCAGTTAATGTTCACATCAACCATCAGAATGGGGAGAAAAAGTGATCTAAGTCACTTTGTGCCATGATTGTTGGTGCCGTACTATTGAGTATTTGAGTTTGAGAATTCCTGTAACTGCTGATCTCATGGGATTTTGACGCACAATAGTCTCTTTGGGCCCGTTAATACCAATCAATCATCACTTGAATGCCAGTCACCAGATCTGAATCCAACAGAACACCTTTGAGATGTGGTAGATTTGCAGCATGAATGTGCAGCTGACAAATCTGCAGAAATTGCGTGTCATGTCAACATCAAACAGAATCTCAAATAAATGTATTCAACATCTTGTGGAATCCATGCCACAAAGAATTGAGGCTGTTTTGAGAGCAAAAGAATGAGTTCCTAAAACAGTGCTCATTGAGTGTATATATTTCACCTCCTTGAAAGTTTCAAAAACCTTGCTTTAAAGGGAAGTATAGCTGGGTACTTCCCTGAAGTCAAATAACTTACCTAAAAGGTACAATGGCAGAGGCCTAGCTAGGATTTAAACCGTCTGCAGTGTCGACAAGTTGCAAATTCTTTGTCTAATATGCTAAATCATCACCTAAGCTTCCCTATTGCCGCTAACAGTGAATATCTCCCATGTGCAGTCCAGTGTTGCTGCTGACCTGGATGGTTGGTGGCAGCTTCAGTGATGTCACAGAGGGGCGGGACGCTCGTCTCCATGGCAGCAGCACAGAGAGGCTGGCCTTGCGGCCCGGGCCCAGTCGCCCCGCTCAGCGGCTGGGCGGAGACCGTGTAGGGAGGGGGGGAGGCCGGGGCAGGGGGTGCAGAACCTGGAGGGGCGCTGCAGTCTCTCTCCGAAACGAGACCGGCCGTCGCCCCGACCGAGGGTTCCGCCGGGGGACTGCGCGGGGGCGGGGAATCGGAGGGGCCCCGCAGTGCGTCGGGAGAGGGGCCCCGCGGCGTTCCCACAGCGATGGAGCTAGGGGACGGGCACTGGGTGGTGGGGCTGGGTTTGGGGGAGAGGGCGAGGCCATCCGGGCTGGCGGGGGCGGGGGAGGCGGGCTCTGGAGCGCTGCGGGGGGGGCTGGCCCCCTCCCTGGACGCGGGTGAAGGGGGGGCGGGCTCGAAGGCCGGCAGGCTGCACTGGAAGGACATGGGGTCGAAGTCCAGTGAGGCCACGCCCAGGTCGGGGGGGCTCAGAAGGTCCACGTCCTCGGCCGAGCAGGGCGGGGAGATCAGGGCGGGGACCCTCAGCTGCCCCTCGTCCCCCTCGCTCTCCCCCCGGGGGAGGGTGTCGTAGGAGCCGCAGTGCTGCCGGCCGTCCAGCTCCCCGGGGAAGGAGGCCGACAGGGCGTCGCTGCTGGAGCGGGGCCGGCGGGGCCGCAGCATCTTCACCTCGCCTGCGACACGGGGAACACAACACCCATCTGAGCCTGAGGGGAACACAACACCCATCTGAGCCTGAGGGGAACACAACACCCATCTGAGCCTGAGGGGAACACAACACCCATCTGAGCCTGAGGGGAACACAACACCCATCTGAGCCTGAGGGGAACACAACACCCATCTGAGCCTGAGGGGAACACAACACCCATCTGAGCCTGAGGGGAACACAACACCCATCTGAGCCTGAGGGGAACACAACACCCATCTGAGCCTGAGGGGAACACAACACCCATCTGAGCCTGAGGGGAACACAACACCCATCTGAGCCTGAGGGGAACACAACACCCATCTGGGCTTTAGGGGAACACAACACTCATCTGAGCGTCAGGGGAACACAACACCCATCTGGACTTGGAGTGAACACAACATAACGTACCTACACAGCAGAATGCATTTTAACCACAGACACACCTTAAGGTAGTAAGCTTAATGTACAAATTGATTTGGCATATTTGTATAAAACATGGATTAGCTTGACCCCCCGACCTCTGGAAGCATTTAACAATGCGTGGGATTTCATGTCATTTTGTTCGAATGTCTACATTTTGTCTATTGGTTTTGATAGATTTGAGGACTTTAAAGGACCATTAAAGAGCATGGGATTCCTGTGACAGGATAGGAAGTGTCCAGTACACTGTGAAGACTGGTATTCAACACCCCAAGGGTCTTGGCAACATCAAAATATAATGGCAACTTTTCCACCACCTTCATTCTGAGCTCATGTTTAATAAAGAAGACAGAGACATGACCTTACCTTCCACATTGTGCAAAGAGGAGAGAGATTCCTCACTCTTGGCAGACCGTAGTGTCCCAGAATCTCCCCCCCTGCCTCCTGCAGAAAAAAGAGGGGGGGGGAGGTTGTTGTTTTAAAATGAGAATAACTTTTAATTTTTATAAATAATAAAAAAAGAGACCGTTATTAAAGTTCTAGAAGAAAATCAACAGACAAGCAGCTACTAAACAAATCACATAAAAACACGAAGAGGATCAGCCAACGGCAAATTAATTTCGCGTAAGGAAAACAACTAGACGTTAAACATTTCACTAACAACGGGAAATGTTAAATTGGCAGCGGAGGTTTGAGTTTGGGAGGGGGAGAGCTGAAGCAGGGGGACAGATGGAGAGCCCAGAGGAAGAAGGGGAGGCCTCACCAGCCAGGGCCATGTTCTTCAGCTGGCTGGGCTCGCTCGGGTTACGCTGGAGCTTGCGCTTGGACACGGAGGAGGACTTGCCCAGGTTGAAGAAGGAACGCCAGCTGCCCACCGGGGACTTCTTCGTCTTACCGGGGGGGCGCTTTCTGTTTGGGAGAGGTGGGGAGGAGTGTGGTCAGCCCCCCCTAAACCCATGCTAACCGCAGTGTTTGACACTGCAGTTGCCCAGTTGCCCAATTAAAATAGGTTTATCCATATCCATATACATTTAATTTATAAGGAAATAAATCAATTTAACACATTTACATTCTATTCATCCATCCATCGGGTCAAAACAGGTAAGAGCTTTGACACTGCATTTGTCTATTTTAAAGGTGTTTTACCAATATCCATATCAATTTAATTTGTATGGTTAATAGATACATTTAACACATACATTTACATTCTATGCATCTGCCCATCCATTCATATCCGTAAAAGGGGTAAAATGGACGCCTTGGCGTACCTCTCGGTGGGGAACTCGATGATAGTGTGGAATTTGCCCTGGAGGGCGGCCGGGCCCTCTCCCACCTCGATGTACTTGCTGTCGGCGGTGACTGGGGAGTTGATCTGGGCCTGGGTTCGAGCCTGGGCCTCCTCCAGGGTCAGCAGCTTGGTGGAGGGAGAGGACACCAGCAGGGATTTGGGTCGCGACAAAGAGCCGTGACCTGGGAAGGGGGGTGGGGGGGGAGAAGAAAGGTCACGTCCATTTTAGACTTTTAGACCACTTTGTTTTTGGTATGGGTGTTGCATCGCCGATTTCTAAACTGTAACATTGAGTTAAATCCCGATAAGAAGTGGTCTCAAACCCGTTGCTATGGAGGGCCGTGTGTATGCAAGTTCTCCTTCCAGACAGTTAATGCTGCCTTACGTAACTGATTACAATGACTAATTCAGTCACTTGCACTTAACTACTTTAAAGCACAGAACAGCTGTTACTTAGACAACATAAATAACACATTTCACTTCAGATACATTGTGTGCAAACCTACAAATAATTGAAGTAATTATATATTCACGATCTGAGGCTGGAATACAAGCCAACATACACACGACCCTCCACGGCACTGAGTTTGAGACCGCTGCCAAAAAGGATGGGTCACACTTAATAAAGGTACATTGGCATTAACTAATGTAATTGTTAACATGAACTCATGTTAACATGTTAATGTATTTGTTAACTAATGTACATTAACCATTAACAAATACATTATCAGTTTTTTTAATTTCAATATGAACTGACATTAATTCATGTTAACAGCTAGATTACTTAATCACATACAAATACATAAACAAAGCTGTACAGACGGACTTCGGAGTAGTTAGTTCACAGCTACACAAGTTAATGCCAGTTCGTGTAACCTCGTTGTAAAATGGCCGCCCTGCGGTTAGCCGTTAGCATGCTAACCTGTGCCCTCGCGGATGAGCAGACTGAGCTTGGGGCTGAAGAGCACGTCCACGTGGTTGAGGATGAACTCCACCACCACCGACTGGATGCGCACCTCCATGAAGGCCGCCGTGCCGCTGAAGCAGGCCGACTCGATCTGCTTCGACCTGCGAGGGCAGGCGGGCGGGGAGAGAGAGGGTGAGCTCAGCCAGCAACACGAGGACGGAGAGTGTCGTTGATGCGAAGCGCCGCTCTCAATTAGCACCACCGGTACTAGTAGCTCCCCCTTGTGGAGAATATTCAGCCTGTGAGTGTGAGTGTGTGAGGGAGTGAGTGTTAGTGAGGGAGTGAGTGAGTGTGAATGTGAGCAAGTGAGTGAGTGAGTGAGGGAGTGAGTTAGGGCGTGAGTGTGAATGCAAGCAAGTGAGAGGGAGAGAGTGAGGGAGTGAGTGTGAATGCAAGCGGGCAAGAGAGGGAGTAGGTGAGCGAGTGATGAGTTAATAAGCAAGGTCCCCAAAAGAAGAAACCCTCCCTCCCCAGAGTCAAACTGAGCTCACAACAGCTTTCCCTAAAGACACGGGAAACAGTTTTTTGCTACATCCATTAAGTTAAAAAATCTGCACACTGCATATCTTTGCCATGAATATACCAACAAAGTGCTTATATGTATATAAATAAAGTAAAAAATGTATTGTATTTCTAAATTACAATAATAAAATACTGGTATATTGACGGTGCGCAGATAACTACACTGGGGTAGGCTCATGCACCATATGTCACCAGTGAAACCGAACACAGCGACAAGCCTACTTTATAAAAGCTGATCTACTCTGCAGGGGCATCAGTTATGACCCGAACAGCTGTGAAAGAACGTGTTCGGACGGCTGCACGCGCTTCCCGCTCACCGGAGCAGGTTGGGGGCCCACACGATCGCCAGGTTTTTGCTGTGCATGTTGGTGACGTAGCTGAAGGTCGCCAGACGCGACAAATGCCTCATGAGAAACTCCAGAGTCCTAGGGGAAAGCGGCGCGCCTTATTCCAACAACAAAGGCCCACACAGGAACACTCACAAGCGTAAACACCATCCTTAATATCGCGGCTGGCTATTCAAAGTTTGTGGTTCAATGTTCAATGCGTACGGTCTATGGCGTCAAAGTATTCCACATTTAATTCTGCACCGATGTTCTCCCTTCCTTAACCACAGGGTGGAGATGAAGTATCACACATTGCTGTACTATTTCCATTGCCATCTCTAAAATCTAATCAACAGAATATACAGATTTTACCAAGCTCATTTGATCAAGAATAATAATAATTTCATGCGTCGACATGGTTGGCTGCAGTTCCTTTCCCTACCACCAGATGTCAGTGCAGACCCGCACGGACCTGTAATGCGGCGGAGGCAGCTGTTGAATGACATCATGGATCTTGATGAGCCGTTCCTCGTCTGTGGCAGCCGACACCGCCTCCTGTGGACAGAGAGGGGGGGGCTCACGTTAGTCCCCCCGCAGTCAGGACCGCTTTCCGTCGAACAACCGCCCGCGGTCCCGGGACGGGCGGTCGCATGTGGGAACACTTCCCCGGCGGACCGCTGAGCCGCGAGCCCAGAAGTCCTGCCGTTGCCATAGCTACCAGCAAACACTGCCCCCGCCCCCCCTTCCCGCTTCAGTCTGTGATGGTTTATTCCGTGGTGTGGTCAGGTTTGCCGTCTTCGCAATGCCGATTGTTGATACAAAGTCAGCGCCAAAGAGAAATATCAAATAGCCCTCCCAGGGCTGTCCTTAAATAAACCCTGAAATGTATTAATTCATGGAGTCAGTGATACATTTGTGATTTTAAGCACTGGGAGATTTAAGCCCTCCGGAAAGTAACCATTAAAAACCCCATGCTTAGGTGCACAGCCATTAACTCCACGTATCAGGGGTGTCCGGTCTGATGTGAAAAGGGCCGGTGTGGGTGCAGGTTTTTGGTTTAGCCTGGCACTATGGCACCTAATTCAGTTAGGCGGAATCAGGTGTCTTAGAGCTCGGCTAAAACAAAAACCTGTACCCACACCAGCTCTTTTTGCCATCAAACTTTTGTTATTAACGCTTCAATATAGGAAACAAGAAAACAAAAATACCCCCCTCACCCCCGGCCCAGAACTCCCCCCTTTCGGTGACACCCAACCTCACCCACCCCCACCCGCCGAGCTACGGATTACAGCAAGGACACAACCCAACACCCAAAATCAAAACAAAGCCAAACACCAGGCATTCAATCTCCAACGGGCAGCCCCATGAATAAGTGCCACTAATTTTTACACACAAATAATTTGAGAAAAGCTATAAGACTAGGACAAAAAATGTGGCAGCTCCCGTCTTTGTGCAAGCATCTTTTCCACCGCAACGAGGCCAACACCAAGCCCGTTCTGATAAGATCAGACACCCCGAGCCGGTGTTTTCGTTGGGATACTTCTTAAGTCTCCATTAAACACTACATTTTGGTTGGGGTACTTGTTAAAGGTAGAATAGGTAAGAGTTAAAACATTGTTGCAAGACCATTGTAAATCCCTTCCTATCACTGAAATAGGCTCACTGACATGTTGACTCACCTAACTACTAATAAACATATTTAACATCTAGCCTCCTGTGCTGACCCCCCCAGAACTTCACGCCTGACAGTCATAGAGGTCTGTTTGCGTGACGTGACGTCCCCCTCCCCACTACCCTGCGTCTACAGCCCTCCCCACTCCCCTGCGTCTACAGCCCTCTCCACTACCCTGCGTCTACAGCCCTCCCCACTACCCTGCGTCTACAGCCCTCCCCACTACCCTGCGTCTACAGCCCTCCCCACTACCCTGCGTCTACAGCCCTCCCCACTACCCTGCGTCTACAGCCCTCTCCACTACCCTGCGTCTACAGCCCTCCCCACTACCCTGCGTCTACAGCCCTCCCCACTACCCTGCGTCTACAGCCCTCCCCACTACCCTGCGTCTACAGCCCTCCCCACTACCCTGCGTCTACAGCCCTCCCCACTACCCTGCGTCTACAGCCCTCCCCACTACCCTGCGTCTACAGCCCTCCCCACTACCCTGCGTCTACAGCCCTCCACACTACCCTGCGTCTACAGCCCTCCCCACTACCCTGCGTCAACAGCCCTCTCCACTACCCTGCGTCTACAGCCCTCCCCACTACCCTGCGTTTACAGCCCTCCCCACTACCCTGCGTCTACAGCCCTCCCCACTACCCTGCGTCTACAGCCCTCCCCACTACCCTGCGTCAACAGCCCTCTCCACTACCCTGCGTCTACAGCCCTCCCCACTACCCTGCGTCAACAGCCCTCCCCACTACCCTGCGTCAACAGCCCTCTCCACTACCCTGCGTCTACAGCCCTCCCCACTACCCTGCGTCTACAGCCCTCCCCACTACCCTGTGTCTACAGCCCTCCCCACTACCCTGCGTCTACAGCCCTCCCCACTACCCTGCGTCTACAGCCCTCTCCACTACCCTGCGTCTATAGCGCAGCCACGCGCCATGTCCTCACGGCGGCCGCCCCGGGCGAGGTGACGCTTACGGAGAACTTCTCGTAGAGCTGGTAGGTGAGCAGCGGGTTGGGGAGCTCCCTGAAGTACAGCTTGCAGAGCGAGCCCACGCAGTGGATATCCTGGATGTACAGGTCCTTGGTCAGGTCTGGGATCTGCTCCGAGTCAAACTCGTGCCTGAGGGACGGCGAGAAGGAGCGGTCATCTCCCGGAAGCCCGGACGGGGAGAGCCGTACACAGGGGACCATACACAGGGGACCGTACACAGGGGACCGTACACAGGGGACCGTACACAGGGGACCGTACACAGGGGACACGCCTAACGGCCAAACACGGTTGAGCGACGCTTTGGAATTGACCCACCTTAGTGTACAGTGCTGTGCAAAAGTCTAAGGTACATGGAAAAATAAACCCATAGAGCAAGGAAGTTTATTAATATAAAATTATTACTATTTCAGCCGTAAACAAAAAAATATTTGTGATGACCACCCTTTGCTTTTAAAACTGCATCAGGTATACTGTCCTGCAGTTTTACAAGAAAATCGCTGGGAGGTTGTCCAAACATATTGGAGAACTTGCCACAGGTCTTCTGCAGACTTTAGCGGTCTCGCTTGCTTCTGGCTCTCCTGGTAATCCCAGACAGCCTTGATCGAGTTTTTATCTTAAAAGTGGTCTATTACCTGACAAAATACAAGCATTTTTCTGTCATTTTTTGGGAAAATGACAGTCTGGGAATCAAAAATTTTCTCGAATGCAGAAAACAAAAAAAATACTTTTGCACAGTACTGTACATAAGTGGAGTCCCACATAAGGCCCTGACAGGGGATTCACTTTAATCCACACACACACACACATACACACACACACACACAAGCCACGAATTTGCATACATTTTCAATGAAACACTGAAGATGTATACTCTGTCAGCATGGTTATCTTAATTCTATTATATTATTAACTTCATTTTCAGTACAGTTTGAAATTAAGCAAGTACAGTTTGAAAATTTGCTGGAAGCACTATTGCAGAGGTGGAAACCCCAATGGGGACCATTGAAATTCAGACTAAACACAAAAATGCCCCAAATACATAATTCCCTGCACTAGAGAAGGAGGACACCATGCCTGTCTGTGCTACCTGCTTTATTTAGACCGAAACCTCTTTGGTGGGAACTAAAGGACAGATATGAAGAAACTGCAGGTATATAGCTTACTGTAGAGTTTCAGACAAATATCAGATATGATAACAGCACTGTCAGCACGTTTACAGACAGGCGTCATACTCATAGGAAACCTCATAGGAGCAGCAGAGCTGTTACTGAACTTTGACCTCTCTCCTATCTGTTTACCTTCACCTGCCGCCACTATCTCCACCGCTTTCTTTTGAACCTTGTTTTGAACAAAAGCCGTTCCAGCCCGGTCTGGACACGAGGGGAATTCCTCGGTTCAAAGGTCACCCAGGTCCAGTGATCGTTCTCAAACACGTCTGTGACGAGGTGAGGAAACTGGAACCGCCCATATATATTTTTTTAAATTACATGATAGTTACACGACAGTTATTTAGCTGACGTTTGTATCCAAAGCGACTTGAGAGTTAGATTAGATAAGCAGGGGCCAATCCCCCCTGGATCAATAGTGGCTCGAAGGCCCCACTGCTGTGGCTGCACTGGGGCTTTAACCACCAGCCTTCCAGGTCCCGCTCATGCACCTTAGCCACCAGACAGGCTGGCCCCTCGTTCCTACCTGGGTCAGGTTGGCGATCGAGGCTGGAGCCTTACCGCAGCTTCTGGATGTTGGAGGCGATTCCTGACAAGCGGTATATTCCGTCCACCACCCCGTGCTTCTCGATGAACTCTGTGCAGCTCTTGAGGACCTGGGGGACTGGATCAGACAGATTTAAAATGTATAGCGCACTGCAAAAACCAGAAAACAAGTCAACCTCAATAAGTATTTCAGCCCGATATTGAGACTTAAAATGTATTACGTTTTTATGGTAAATAAGATGACTTAATCTGCCAATGAGGCGAGACAGTTTTACTCATCAAGATTTAAAACTGTCAATCAAACAAGTAAAATGTGAAAAGTATTCATATTTTCGACTTGAGCAAAAGAAAAACAAGATCTTACAGTAAAAGTGTTATTGCAAGGCTGAAACACTTACAGACATTTATTGCAGTGCAAATGAGCTCGGTCCCACCATAATGCTTCCTATACTGCAGATGAACCCATCCTACTGCTGAACCATTGTGGCTGCTGGCTTGTTTTTCACCTTAAAATCAGCATCAAACCAAGAAACTGGGGGTGGCGTTTCACAAAGCAGGATTGCAGAGTTAGCTGGATAACTGCACCGAGTAAAACCCGGAACCGATCCATATCTGGAACATGGACTGAAGTAAAAAGAGCTGATCTGGGTTTTACACCACGCAGTTAGAGCCACCTCAGTAACCCTGCTTCATGACATACGCCCCAGGTGAGGGCAGTTAACACTGTAATCAGCTGCTATAATCAATCAATTAATCTCTGAATAACAACAAGAGAAAAACCAGTGGATCTCCTGTAGCTTTCCAGGACCAGGGTCCCCTGATACAAGGCAAATCATTTTGAAACAACCGCACAAATGACAAAGACGATCAAAAACACATTTACTTGACGGGATTCGAAGCCAGCCTTTCGACAAGTATCAGCGGCAACCCACACAGTTCCGCATCTTCACCTCTGCGGAACATCATCATCGTCACTACCGGAGCGCATGCCAGGGAGAGTCAAAAACTTGAGCATCTCAGTCACGCCGCGCGCTAAGCGAATTACCCAAAGCTCTCGTGTTATGCGTGGTGGTGTCCCCCGCCCCACTTATCCCAAAGTTATGTAATCCAACCGGTCGATTAACGTGGCGCTAAGCAGAACGCTCCAAGCAGGTTCTCTCAGCGCTGCTAATGGACTTCAGCGGCATTCGCGAAGGCGGAGGAAAGCGTCTGTTCTCAGCACGCGAAGGCCTGACTGACAGCCATTTTGCGCGTCGCAGGCGGGGATGAGGGAGTGTGATGGAGATTGGGAACGCCACCGAGTGCAGGAGAAGGCGGCCCCCCTGATTGATCGCACTCTGAAGGAGAAGCGATGGCGCATTTCTTAAGAGAATTAGCGCTTATGGAAGGGATCCTTACTGAAGCTGAACCACACCGACGCAAGAACACCAAGTACAAAACTCCCTCATTACACCCCACGTGTGTGTGTACCCAATTCTGCCTCAGATCGCCACACACACACACACACACACACACACACACACATTATATTCCGCAGTGTGACAAAGATGAATCGTCCGACTACTGGCACTGCAAAAAAATATTAAACGCACGTAACCGCAGAACACGAAGGCATAATGCATTCTTTCCGAAAAATTCCTCCGAAATAAAAACCCAAAGAAAAGATGACTAATCCTACAACCACAGCCACACGGGCTGGAATGGTCAGGCCTGGTCAAGTCTTTGCCAACTGTAACTGCCACATCCTCCAGTCAGCAGTGCGTGAAGCACCTTTTAAAAACAAAGGGGGGTGGGGGAGGGTTTAAGAGGATTTGAAGCGGGGATGCCAACTAGCCCAGGGGATAAATGGAGGGAAATGAATCAAAATGTGCAAAGCCTTGTGGCCATCTTTGAACTCTCTATGACTGTGTGTTGCCTAGACATGCCCGAGGAGCTCCCTCCTGCTTTTAGGTTGGGATACTTGTTAAGTCCCCATAAAACATTATACTTGGGTTGGGATACTTGTTAAGTCCCTATAAGAGACTATGTTTGGGTTGGGATACTTGTTAAGTCCCTATAAGAGACTATGGTTTTTACATTACGTGGTATTTGGTTATCAATGGTTGGGTTGGGATACTTGTTTAGTCCCCATTACACACTATGTTTGGGTTGGGATTCTTGCATTAAGTCCTGATGAGAGACCGTGTTTGGGAAAGGTGCGGAGCCTCGGTCAGAGCCCAGGCCTGGTTTGGTGAGGAGGACGTCTCACCGTCGTGGCCCGAGTTAAGGAGGTGCTCGCCCAGGTCACAGCCGAACACCCTCTCCCTCAGGATGCCCCGCTGCTTCAGCTTCTGCTTCGACGGCCGCGACTTCATGAAGGTGCGCAGGAACGTGATCAGCTTCCCGTGCTTCTTAGACACTGGACAGGGAGAGGGAGAAAGGGAGAGAGGGAGAGAGGGAGAGGGAGGAAGGGCGAAAGGGAGAGAATGAGAGATAAGCTTCTCCATGAACTAACATGTTAGCAATAGCAGAGATTTTCCTCAAAAATAATCTGCCAAGAAGAATACCCACTTCACATCAAGGAAAAAAGACTTTAAGGGACTGAGAGAGACTCAAAGAGGTTTAGTGAAACTGAGCCATGCTACTGAGTCATTGAAGGCAGCTTGTTAACACAGCATGTCTGTGGAGAGTGACCCTACAATGCAAGCCAGAACCACAGGAAATGATAACCATGTTGGCTGATGTAGGATGGGGAAATGTGGTTAAACAATCGGATTCAGGATCAACTTAAACTGCAACCAACAGGGCAATACATCCTCAAACTGATCCAGGCTTGATGCTTGGTAGAATGCATTGGTATGCTGACATACAGTGCTGTGCAAGAGTCTCGCTTGCACCTGGCTCTCCAGGTGATTCCAGACAGCCACGATCAAGTTTTTTTAAATCTGAAAAGTCTACTATTTCACCATTTACGTGACTCGATTCAATAAAATACAAAAGATTTCTCTGTAACATTGAATTTTTATTTTTTTTTTGTAAATCTCAAATTTGAAAAACATTTAAGATGAAATTTAAATGAAAAAATATAGGGTGCCAAAGACCTTTGCACAGTACAGTATCCGATTAATCTCGAACTCAATGACTATGAAAGCAGTGAGTAAAAACAGTTGAGTTTTCTTCCAGGGGCTTAATGGCTCACATTTGGGCCTTGCTCTGAGCCAGTTCTGACAGACTCTCTTCCACAAATAAAAGGCCAAAGCCAGGAATTTGCAAGTGGCATTGTTGGAGACTGGTGGAAAAACAGCAGATGGTGTGACGGGTGGAAAAAAAACAAGTATGAGGTTCAAGGAGTTTGAATTACAGAATAAAGCCATAACATTTGAAAGTGATTTGGGCCATTTAGGAAGATTCCAAGCAGATCACATACATTCACTATATCACAGCAAAAAAAACAAGTGCACTCCAATATGGTGATATTTAAAGGAGATGGTGATGAAAACTGTTTCACAGACCATCGGTCCATCTTAAGAGGATATTCTGACTTGAATAATCAGTCTAATAAAAAAAAAAAAACAGGATACTTTGTTCAGGGTTGTACAAGGCAGTCTGTGAAGGGCATGTACATTTTCACTGCTCACCCAACCATTTAATACTCATACCACGGCTCAGTACCGTCCTGAATTCCATTACAATACGCAAGAAGCTTTTTCTAAAGGATCAAATTTAGGACACTCAGAAACCTATTAGTCTAGTCACGTATACATAACACATTGACATAATACAATAAACATAATACAATAAACAAAAGCAAGCAACCGTACATACAAGAAACTATATGAGAAAGCAGTTAGTAGTATATAAATTTAAGTATACCAGTCACCACCAAGATACCAGTTATGACTAGATCAAAACCAGCAATACCTCATCAACACAATGTATCCCAGCATGCTCTGCCTGCAACACGAACATGGTCAAGCTTGCAGACGTGATTACAGTACAAGCACACAAAGGAAGTGAGCACATAAACTAGGTTTATTGGCCATGTCTGCCACGTGTAGTTATCGAATTTCAGACTCGTGCTGAAAACGAGTAGACATATTTCGAAAAAACTACATGACTCATACCTGTAATGTTTGGACAATTGCGTTTTCTGGCTGTAAAGAAAAACTCTCTTTCAACCTGCACCCTCATCACTCATCTTTGCTAGGCCACTAGGAGACTAGGAGACTTAATCGCAGACTTTCCACATTAAAGAGGGTGTTTGTAAAAGCTACACAATATCCAGAAACTGGTCTACTAACAAGCACACCTGCTGGTTCTAATTCCAAAACACCAACAATCTGTGAAGCAAAGAATCAGCCCAGCCCACATAAAAAACAGCAGCAGAGCTAGTAATGCAAAATTGGTGTAAAAAAGCACAAGAGTTTTATAGTGCCCTAGGACTGCAAAGAGGGCTCAAAATGATATCTTAATAATGTCCAGTCGTGAGGAGACAAAGACCCATTTACTGCCTGAATGCATATCCACACAGCGCTATTTATTGCCCATGCAATATAATATCTTTTCATGGCATGAAACATATCCTGCTTGGAATACAAACAACAGCACACATACCGGAACAAACAAAAGGGTCTTTCTACTGACAGAATTGACTTTAGCTGATGTGAAACTTCCTTGTACGAGATCCAGAGTGAAACCACTGAAAAGCTCTTTCATCCTGTTTCATCTACAGCAGAGCCACCATAACTTGGTTGGACATCTACCTTGTTCTCAGGTGTGCAAGATATTTCATCCAAACAGGACCAGAAGGAGATATACTGCCATGCACTAATTAAAATAAAATAGGCCAGAGATTTCAACGGAGGCCATTTTGTGAAAAGAAATTGCTTCCCAAATTACAAAGCACATCTGCCTTTTGAGACTGGACTGGATTTAAATAATCTGCCTCACACTCGAAGCAGTATTCCCCAGAGAACAGCTCTTACAGTATAGCTAAGACCAGAGAATAATATTCTCTTTTTCACTCCGAGTCTGCAAGGCACACGGTTTCCCAGTCAAGAATTGGGAGTAGCCCATAATCCTGCTGGCACTCCTTTCCAACTACAGGAAGAATTCTCAGCATATTCCCCAAAATATGAAGGCCATAGCTAAAGCTACAGTCTTTAAAGATCCAAGGCCCCCAAGCACCAAGCAAAACTCAGCTTTGTGCTTACAGAGAGGTTGCCAGCTGAAATGTGCATGTACACACACACACACATACCCACACACACTAATTGCTCCATTGCACAGACAGTCTATCAATGGTCTCATTATACGCATGACAACTCCGTGCTAGTTCACATTTTAGTTAGTACAAATCTTAATTTGGCACCACTAAGCATGCCAAGTAGTAGTAGTTGTGTATAATAAGAAATGAACAGTTATGAAGTAGGCTTCCTAGTTTACTGAGACCAAAAAACTGGAAATACACCCCTCTGTTTACAACGTCATACTGAGTCCGTCTATAATCAGTGAGTCAAGAGCAAGTTTTTGATGAAGCAGCCTAATAAAATGGAAAGGCTACCAATAGTATGCAATAATATTCTAGTGCGTTTCTGGACACAGTTCCTGATTAATCAACAGTGCTAGAAGCAGTTTTGGAGCTAGGTAATCTGAAGGTGGATCCAGTCTCTTGCTCTCATTTTTCATTTCCAACACGCATAATCTGTGGCCAGGTCAAGAACTACACTCTCAAAAGGCCGAAGGGGCATGCCCAGCTTGCTTCTGCTCAGGGGAGTGATGAGGACACCTTTGGGGGAGGCAGCATCGTGAATACATTCCATTACTTTCCTCGCTGTGACCAGAAGCGGCTTGTTGAGCAGCTGATGGAAAACTTTGAAGTTGAACCCACCATAGTTCTGTTCGTATTGGACCTTAAGAGTACAACAATGCCACTCCAAACCCAATGCCTCTAAGTTACAGGTTTGCCTCAAGTACCATAGTACCAACTGCTTGTTCAGTAAAGGCAATACTGTATACAATCTGAGTAAAATGTATCCAAGCCACCACAACTATGGCCATCAAAGACCAGCTGAAAGAAACTTCTCTGTGGCAACTCGTGTTTTTAATGAAGTCTAGTTTAAAAGCAGTGAAATCTACTGGACTAAATAAAAGTGGAATAATAGCTGGAGGCCAAACACAGCTCCTCCGCATGACCGTCTCTGTTTAAGCCGCGCACAGAGGGTCAACCATGGCCGAGACAACAGGAAAGTGCTTGAGAAGAAATCTGTGGAGGCCGATTTCATACTTGATAGGTTCTCAACAGTGCTTACCCTAACATTGTTTTTTTTGTTTTTTTTAATGGTAACTTGTTTAAAATGCTTGCTTTTCTTTTTAATCCAAGGCATTTATATAACGCAAAATAAAAATAAGAGCAGAAACCAAACACACTGTGCTCAGCCAGAGACACCATAGAGCCCTCTTATCATCAAGCTTGATGACAGCAATAGGCAGTCCGCACTATCATTACAAATTCCACTTGTAGTCGTGAGGGCCGGCCAAATGTTCAATATTTTGATATTTTCCGAAGGACATTTCCACTTAAGATCATTGAGTGAATAGAGGAAACCTGTCTGGGAAATGTCAAGTACCCCTTTCTCTGCAAAACAAACCCTACAGCCCTGGCCAGCAGGCAATTATACCATTTTTGTGAGAGGCTTCATATTTTCAAGACCTTGCGCTCTGTGTCTAAATGTAAATGGAGGTTATGACAAGAGTGCATCTGAAGAATAATTTTCTGTGTTCATTCAAAGTCCTCCTCTCTCAATGCTGATATATGCACTACAACTGCTTTCAGGAACTGATTACTACAGAATTTTACTTAAAAAAAAAAAAAAATATATATATATATATATATATATATATTGAACTGGGCAATAAGAGTTGGGAGTGGCGTAGGCATGCACCCAAGGTGCAGACAGCTCAAACTGCAGTTAATAATAAACAGAATAAATAGGACAGATGGCTGACTAACACTCAAGTTGCCTTTACAACTTGGCAGTTTTTTGTTTGACCTTGAGTTGTGTCTAGCCGCACATCAATTTTACTGTAAAAACAGTCTACACTCAGTGAGCAATTCATTAGGAATTTATAGACTATTTTTTATTTTTTTTTAACTTATTATTTTACTTACTTCTGCTGTCATTCCACAGTCAAAGTCGCTTAGATCCCATTTCTTCCCCATTCTAACAGCTGAACCTCTTGAACATGTCTCCATGCATTTAGTTGCTGCCACAAAATAGGCTGATTAAATATTTACATTAACAAACTGGTGTACAGGACTACCTAATAAATCACTGAGAGCATATTGTATAACAGGCTAACAATAAGTGTTATCAGTAATAACAATTTAACAGCCATTTATGAATTGTTAATACATTAGTGGTAGTAGCAGCATAGGTCCTAAAACTCATAGTATTAGCAGCATTGTAAGCATTTACATATAATCGTTTCCATATAACATAATAGTAATAGTCTTCGATTGGATTAAGTTAAATAATAACCATTTTTGGATCTCTTAAATGATATATCATATTATTGATTCATAATAACACATGTTTTTA
The DNA here is from genome assembly GCF_963514075.1 of Conger conger. NCBI lineage: Eukaryota > Metazoa > Chordata > Actinopteri > Anguilliformes > Congridae > Conger > Conger conger. The sequence goes on along the minus strand of NC_083772.1, from coordinate 41,033,770 downwards.
TTCACTGCTTTCAAAACGCAACATAAAATGCTTAGCGCATCCTTGACACAATAAAGGATTATTTGAATTATTCAATAAGACAATATGAAAGTGCTTTGCCCAAGAGAGAGATAACGTATTAACACAGGGACTGCTCAGACCACTGTCTTCAGCTACAATCAAGCTTGACTGATAAGAGCTTATTAAGAAGTTATATATGACAACTCCAAATCCCTTGAGCCAAATATTTACCCGGCTAAAAATATGAATAATGAAAAATCCATGGATTCAGTGGGTAGCACTGCTGCATCACAGCAAGGAGGTCCTGGGTTCGAATCCCCGTCGGCCGGGGCCTCTCTGTGCGGAGTTTGCATGTTCTCCCCGTGTCTGCGTGGGTTTCCTCCGGGTACTCTGGCTTCCTCCCACAGTCCAGGTTAGGCTGATTGGAGAGTCTAAATTGCCTGTGGGTATGGGTGTGTGAGTGAATGGTGTGTGTGCCCTACAATGGACTGGCGACCTGTCCAGGGTGTATTCCTGCCTTTCGCCCAATGTATGCTGGGATAGGCTCCAGCCCCCCTGAGACCCTGTTCAGGATAAGCGGGTTAAGATGGATGGATGGATGGATGGATGGATGCACAATGAAACCAATTTGCCTCCAACGTAGCAATGCATTATTTCACAGATTAACCAAAGCAAAACGTTAACAGTCGCTATTATCTAAGGTGCCATTTCATCACCCGGGCCCCTAGACTCTCAGTTCCCTCCAATAGTTGCAAACAAATACAAATATCTGCCAGCTCAGTAACTAGTTTACAAAGAAAACTGAGCTACATTTATGAAACAAACCTACCATGAAGCAATGTTGCTGTGTATTCGCGTAATAAACACGGTGGGAAAATGCTGATGCAAGAGAAAAAAAAATATAAACTTCCTGTTGGCCGTCACTTGAATGTATCGTATTGCGCCGCGTCACGGTTTTTTGTTGTGCTTGTACTTTTTGAGAGCGACTCTTTCCCCTTTCGCCTCTGTCTCCACATGGAGGCCCAACCCCTCTGGTGTCTGTTTACAATCAAAACCGGCTTCACCACAACTCGCACAGGGCAAAAGACACAGAACAGCCCCTGCCTGAGAGGTCTAGGGTTCATGCAGGGGCTAGATGCCCTGCACACGGAAAACAGGAGAAACTGTGACTAAGTATTCTCCCAAATTCCTAGTTTGCTCCTGTTCCACACAAATTCTACAAATCCAAGAAGCTTTCTTTTCCGTTTCGGGCTCATACAGGCTTTGATAAGGTCATTATGCAGTACATGCATTGACTTACAATTTTGTCTTTGTTATAAATGAAACCATTTGAGTTACTGTTGATATTCTGACGGAAAAACAAAAACTAACACGACCATCTCAATTCAAAGAGTGCAACAAAAATTTGTTGCTTTTACAGCAAAAAATCCAAACAACAGCAATCGCCTCAGGGCATTACTTCTTATGACACCCATTTCCTCCGTGCATGCATGAGAGTTGTGTGTGTGTGTGTGTGTGTGTGTGTGTGTGTGTGAACGTGAGTGCGTTTGTGTGTGAACGTGAGTGCGTTTGTGTGGCATATCATAAATGTGGGAATTTAATGCAATCATGTTTGTGTTGTTTTAAGGAATGATGTATTTAAAATGGAGAATTACTGCACGATAATAGCAGTGGACTAACTGGAATGAGTTCCGTGAATTTCTATGGTACATATCAAAGTAAATGGGAGCATACAGGCGTAGCTAAAGAACTGGGCTTGATTGCAAACTAAATTCTTCCATTTCATTTTCTCAAAGCCCAGCTTTGATCCTGACACAGTACATGCATCGCTCCTCTATTTCAGTATTTTCATATCGAAACTCAGTCATTGTGTCAAAGAGATTAGGTATCATGGCAACGAAGGACGAACACAATTACGCAACTGTCTCTTTAGGCACATACTTGACAATAATGGTTCTTCATTCATCTGAGGTGTCAACGTTTCCTAAACTCGCTGTATTACATGGAATAATGAAATGCTCAGCTAAGTGGCGCAGTGTTTCACGGCTGCTTTTCTTTAAGAATCGACAGAGGTGTGCGTGCGAGAGCGAGAGAGAGAGACAATAAAGGCTTAACAATGGGAGAATGCCTTTTAAGTGACTCAGGATGGAAGTTTCTGAAAGTTGTTTGGTCTCAAACAGGGTCAATGATGAAACATGGCTTTCATGGCCTACTGCAAATTGAACACAAGGCAGAGGCGGAGGAGGGAGGCTAGTTCGCGCTTTCCAAGCACAGAACTTAGTGGTGTTCTCAGACAGAATTTCATATCGTCTCCTTGAATAAATCAATAGAGTTTTCTTTTGATATAAAAATGAAACATCAACTCGTCCGGCGCTTGAGCGAGGAATTTATACATGGGGATTGATTTATTCCATAGAGAAATGTGCACTTTCTTTGCATATAATTACGAATAGCTGCCTTTAGACATGAGAAATTCCAGCTCGCATCGTCTACTTTTTCTACTTATTAATGAATCTACACAAAGACACGAGAACTACACAAATTCACCAACTGAAATGTAAGCCAACAGATATGGGTATTAAAGCACTTCATACAGCTAGGCACTCAAAGGACGCTCCATTTTCCCATTACTCTGATGAACAGCCAATCAGATTTCAGCATGCTGATCATATGTGGACCTCACAAGCAAATAAATTGAGGCCACATTGAGAAATATTAGCACTGTTCTGTGTGTGGGTGTGTGTGTGTGTGTGTGTGTGTGAAATGCAGCTGCATTCAATCACATTCAACAAGGCTATACAGCCAAAACTGATGAGGCAAGCATATTCCCAGCACGAGTCCACAGAAGTTTGAGCGCAAATACGGTTCCATTAACCCACAGATGCCAGAAAACAACCAGACAAAAATCATATTATTTGATGAGAAAAACTTATCCAGTGGAGCTGAAAAACATGTTATGAGATTTTGCAGTCAACTTCACATGCCATCGCACAAAAAGGTAAACCACACAAAACGCACAGCGTGGTTATCATGTTTATCAGTTTGCTCGTACTGACAGGAGAAAGAGAGCTGGTTGTTTATATACACGGGTACAATGCCCTAGTAAAAGGCAGTTGTGACAGTACAAAACCACAGTGTTCCACATGCAGTCTGCTTCATTAAATACAGAGACAGTGACAATGAAGAGAGCTGCCCAGCACACAACCGTGGCTGAAGTACTGGGCAAGAAAAGACCTGGAACGACTCAAATAGCCTGTGTTCCCATGAACCAGTGCTCCACAAGTTTAATTACATTACCACGCCTTCCCCTGACAGAGGAAGCGGGGTCAAAAAGGCAACACTGTATTATTTTGGATTATTTGTTTTTATTAATAAACAAAACACCAGACAGAAAGAGCAATATTTTCCTCCTATAAACAGACAAAAGGTTAAACAGACATTCATCATCTTAACCCTCAGTTTTCACATCTTAACCCGGTCTACTGGGCTGTAGATGTGGAATATTTTGAGAAAAGCTGCAACTTGGGCAGATTTGTGCATATTTGTGCATATTTAGGCTTTCCAACCGGGATATTACAGAAACCCAGGGAGGAACTACTGTAAACATCCATGCTAGAAATTCATCCATGCTAAACATCCATGCTAGAAACTCATCCATGCTAAACATCCATGCAAGGAAGCATCGTTTCTATGGGAAGACAGGAATTGGAGACCTCAGTGGTATTAGGTGTTAGCAGAGAACGGTTAGTAGGTGGGTAAGTCAAACAGGGTTAGTTTTAGGTTAGGACATCTGGACTCTGAGGTATAGTCTACCTGAGCTCAGGCCATAGCAGTTTAGGGGGCTGGAGGCCCATGCATTATCCTGCTTTATACTGTCCATCTCCAAATCTGTGCGGGGCGGTGGTGGGGGTGAGAGGGAGAGAAGGGTTTTGTTCAGTTACATAACATGGCAGTCGCAGTGCATGATTTTCAGCCTGGCCAAGACCTCGTATGGATTCCCTACTACCATCCCGGAAAGCCAGGGCCGAGTTGCAGGTTGTACGGTGAAATAAAAAGATTTTAAGGCAAAGCAAACCACATGGCTCACCAGTACCAGGTTTGCCCGTCACTATTTGACTATTTTCTGGCTTCAAAATCAAACTAGCAGTATAACACCCAGGCCTCTTCATTAGGGCTTAAAGAAAAGTTGGAATGCTTGGCAAAGCTGTTACAGTTTGGGAAATATTATATAATACATATATATATAATTATATATGTATATGTATTATAAATATATATAATACATAAAGGAATACATTTGATTACTTAAGGAAGTAATTCAATTAAATAATTCAAGACTAACCAAAAATGCAGAGTTTTCAAAATAGAAAATACAAATGTGCTCTTACTAAATGCTAAATATATGAATCCACACATTGAATACAGAAATGAACAACATAGAAGCGACAACAATGTGTGTGTAAAGCTGTGTTTAGCTGTGATGCAAGAGTGGAAATTTATCAACCCCAAACAGGTGCAGCCACGGTATACTGTCAATCATAATCTATCAATCAGAGCTTCTGACACCATGGAAGCAGCACCTGTTTTGGGCTGATGAAGCCTCGCTCTGCCACTGCTACAGCTGAGGGGAGAGAGGAGAGGAGAGAGGGGAGAGGGGAGAGAGGAGAGGAGAGAGGAGAGAGGAGAGAGGAGAGAGGGCAGAGGGCAGAGGGCAGAGGAGAGAGGAGAGAGGAGAGAGGAGAGGGCAGAGGAGAGAGGGCAGAGGAGAGAGGAGAGAGGAGAGAGGAGAGAGGAGAGAGGAGAGAGGGCAGAGGAGAAAGGATAGAGGAGAGAGCAGCACTGGGACCTACAGGGCGGGAAGAAGCTCCAGGTGGGGGGCCGCAGTCCTGGGATGGGTGAGGCTGGCGGGGGGAGGACACAGCATAAGGTTAAACATGCAGGGGTGTGAGGGCTCAAGCGCCGCTTCGTACGGGTGGGCTACACACATAACCACACCCACTGCACGGTGACGGCACGTGGGAGTACAGGCACAAATTCGGAGAGGAAAGCCTGCCGAGAGCCTAACTTGAATGAGTTGGTGTCATAAAAATGTTGTTTATAGGGCACTACTGTAAATAAATGTGTGAGGTTTTACACACAAATACGGTTTAAAACGATGAGAAAATGCTACATTTAAAATGTTGCATCTGCTTGGAATCTTGGAAGCTCAATAGCTCAAACCACTCAGATAGAACCTTATAACATATACAGTATATAATAACCTAATAACAGGTCACACTCAAAGGGATGTGCATTTGTACTGGCACCTTACTTTACAGGAAGTTATGAAAAGGAACATGCTTGACTCAAAACAGTCACTGGTAACTGGGTGCTGATCCTACAAAAAGTATAAAGTCAGTGAAGTAAAAGCCCACAGTGAAGTTTGAAATGGATTTTTATTACTTTATTACTCCAGGAAGCCTTTTTCTAAATATATAAAAGCATTGATGCTTTATTTTTCATTTGGGAAAAATTTCATGAGTACTTGAACATTAAGAGTCTATTCAATTTACCCTGAGTCATGATACAAAATGTGTTTCTTTTTTGGAGGTTTTAATTTTGAAAGAAGCCAATGCATTGCACACTGCGGTATACAGAATTGTAATCTTTTTCAAAGCTATTCCAAAGCTATTTTTCACAGTAGAGCAGTCCCTTACCTCACTGAACCGACTTTATTGACCCTGACCTTTTGTCTACAGCAGGGGTTCCCAAACTGTAGGGTCAGGACCCCATGTTGGGTTGCTCGATTTCAGGATTGGGTCACCTTGGGTCATCTTTAAAAAGATCAAATGTCATTTATGTCTCTCAAATATGCGACTGTAGGCCACTACATGTTTAACATTACAACCCAACTATAATAAAACAATGAGGCAGAAGAGGTTGTGGTTGATTTATAGTATAGTCGTGGTTAAAGGGGGGTGTTAGGCACAAGATGTGCGTGTGGGTGGGGTTTTGGGGTGGTGTAAGTTTGAGAACATTCATTTGGGGTCACATTAGATAAATTCATGGGAACCCCTGGTCTTCTACTCAGTTCTATTTTCTATAAGGCACAGGGCACCTTTGTAATGACTTCACAGACCTGGGGAATTATATTCAGTGTCTGACTGGAAGGTGTGGAGCCAGAACGGGAGACGGGACACTGCCCCCTGTTGGACAGCGCTGGATGTGCGCCCAGGCAGCGTGCCCACCGCGCCCACCCACTGCGTGACCAGCGGGCCTTCTAAAGCTCGCGCTCCCAGACCTAAAAGAGGAATGACCTTTTCCTTCAGGAACCACCGGGAGTCGGAGCGCAGACTGCTCTGCGCGTGGACTTTCTCCGTTGTTGGATTCATGCAGTTTTGATTTATGACTTTCCACTCACCGTTTTAAGAGCGTTTTTACTATTTTTGTTTCCGGGCCAAATGAAGGGCAGCCTGCCCATTAGCTACCAATTACGTGCGTCTTCACCGTGCGATGCAGTGGGTCATGCCCAGCCCAGCATCACAAAAAAATATTAGTTTTGTGTACGGGTTTTGGCACCGGACCAAACGTTTAAGTGGGCGAGTACACTTAGCCCCCCGCTCTGTTCCTGCTCTTTTTTTCCAAAGTCGTATCTGTAATTACATCCATGAACCCGTATGATTTAGGGTCAAGGTTTTCAGACTGGAAGCGCTCTAAAGCAGCCGGGACAAGCAGGGCGGTGGTTATTGGGGGGCTGGGGTACATGGGGGGGGGCTGTGGTGTATGGGGGGGGGGTCATTATAACGGCCCGTCGGCTGCAACCGAGCATGACGTCAAGCTGGCTTCGGAAAGCCCTGCGCGTCCGAACACAGGACCGCTTATTTCAGGGGGTTTCGAATGGCGAGCGTCACCAACGCACGCCAAACAACACACAAGAATCCCACTGTGCGCGTGATACTTCTCATACACAACTGAAAGAACGGATTGTAACTAGCGGTTAAAACTCGAGACTTGGTGGTGGAGGGAGGATTATGGTGGAGAAAAATAGGCACGGAACAGTTAAGCAACCTCGTGTGTATGTGGAAAAAGATTATGTCAACACAGTGAAATCTACAGATATACATGAACATACATTTCATACTGTTTTGGACACATGTAAATGGCATGATCCACATGCATGCGAGTGTGTGTGTGTGTATACAGTCGCAGCGTGTGTTTAATCAAGTGTGCGTACAAGTGAAGACACACACAAGCTTAAAAGTCAGAATTGAACCCTATCCCACATAAGAATCAAACCCTATCCCTATCTGCCAAAGCAGATACACCAGTATGGAAGACCCAGAAGCAACCCAGAAGCAAACACTAAACGAGTGCTAAACGAGTGATGTTCACACTGGGGGCTGACTGACTCAAAGAGACAGACCCTGCTCCAGCCCAGCCCAATGGATCTGAGGAGAATGGACTCTGTCCAGCATTCAGGTACAGCTGTAGACCTCTCAAACACACACATTTAAAAGGAGACCTCACTTTAGCTATACCCCAACAGAGTGACACTTACACACAGAGCCTGTTCTAGGCATCGGCAACATAGGCGATCACTTAGGGCCCCATCTGTCAGGAGGGGCCCCTAGGTCGGATATAACTCAAATGGGGGCCTACAAAGAAAATAGGGCCTCCAGTAGTTTAGAACTGGCCATGCTGCACACATTCTGGAGACGCACACAGCACTGAACAGAGAAGCACTAAGGTCCAAAGGCAACTATCAGGGGGGAAAAAAACACTTTTAAAAAAGTACATAAAAGCACAGAAAACCCAAAAAATGCATCTCACGGTTACCTCATCTGGCCCTCAAGCCGTCACGCTGAAGACATGAAAAACGCATTCCAGCAGATGCAAGAGAACATCCGGAGAGCAAATTAATTTTTGCGCCTTCGAATCGCAGCTTGTCATGATGCAACGCACGACACACAGAACATCAAACGGGCCGCGTGTCCCAGAATGACCAGAACTGGAGTCAGAGAGATCAGGTGCCTCAGCCGGCCGGGTGGGAGGGAGTGAGGGAGGGAGAACGTGGCACGGTACCTGGCTTTGGCACACAGTTGGTGACGGACTGGGGGATTTTGTCGTTGATCAGCTCCACGCACTCGCTGGGAAAGAAGCCCACCTATGGAGAGGAGGGGAAGATTGCAGATTAAAAAGCTCTCCACTGAAAGACAAGCTGAAATCAAAATGTACTTTTTCCTCAATGTTGTAAATTCTTGAGAACCATACGAATATGCCAAAGCATATAGTCCATAAAAATAATACAATTTAAATGATTATATTTCTGTATTTTCATTTTTTCCATCCACTTTCTGAAAATCGGTTGGGGTTTACACGTAATCGTGTACCAGTATGTCATCCAATGTCTGTCAATTTTTGGTCGCGCTCCAATAATATATCTTTTCACTTCACAGCGCAGATCCTCATTCGACATCCCCCTCCTTATTTAATGACATCCCCGCCCTTCAAATTTCCCCCGAAACATTTGTTTCACTTGCGTGTATATAACATCGCGGAAGTTAGTGCTGCTCTAACTTCTGTTTCAAGCTTGTCTTTAAAGATGTCTTAGATAAATATTTGGTATGAAGATCAAAGTGTCTCATCATGATCAAAGTTTCACATGCAAGTGAGAGGATGTTACCAGCTAATACCTTACCGGCAGCAGAATTAATTGAGGACTCTCTTCTGAATACAATTTAGACCTGAGTTGCCAGAGAGGATTAATTACACTATACAGGTTATATACTGCCATCAGCAGTGCTTTGGGTCTGTAGCTATTCTAGCCATGTGTCTCCCAAGCCAGGGCACCCAACATAAGCTGGCCAAGGGCTTTCTTCCAGGTATCTACCCAGCCAGTGGGCACAAAACATTTTTACAACCACTGCTGATTTTTTAAGGTCTTCACTTCCTTGTATTGTTCCAAGAAGCAGCGAACGTAAATCACAGGCCGAGATAACACTCTTATATTCTCGAACTGCACTTTCCAGATAAGAGCGCTCCCGACAGGCTTGTCGTGTGTAGAATCACGGTAAAGGAGCACGACACGCCACATCCTTACCTAAAAAAAGGCACTCGACCCTACCCTGCACTACTGCTGAGCTCTTAAGCTCTTAAAAAGCAGTACTGTACGTGAAGGAGGATTACACAAAGATACAGGACAGTAGAGGATGCATCATCGTGTGGCTTTAGCAAAGTTAAATGGGAATAGGTTTATTTGGGTTTCTAAAATAAACTGTTTGTTTACAGAAATGATACACTGAGAGTGGTTCATCAGTGACCGTGTTTAACACACTCGAGTCAAAACGCGAGCGGAATGGTCAACGCTTTCAGTCCCAACAGTCCCAGATGGCACTCCAGCGTAACTACTGTAAAACCCCAAGAGTGCCATATGGTACTCTCGACCGTACACCATTTCAACCAATCAAAATGACTGCTGTACTGTTGTTTTGATTTAAAACCCTACTAAGTTTTCTCAACCAAAGCCAAAAGCCCTTGGGGATTTGGGTGTGGCCACATCATGGGACATGGGACTTAAAGGGTTAATGAATTTCCCTAAACAGGAAATGAACTTGCATTATTAGACATCTGACAAAAGCACTTATTATGCTTATGCTTATCATAAGAGCTTACGCCTCATTATTGTCCCAAGTGCTTTTGTTTTTCTTAACAGAAATCAGAGTTAACCTTCCTGGTCAAAGGCCGAAGGGATAAAAAGCCTCATTGTTTAATGCCCACTGACTGTATCGCACCCTGTTGCCAGTTAATGCTTTCCAATTACAGTTTATGTTTCCATTGCATGGGGCAAAACTACAAATGTATGCACATCTCAGATGGTATGTCACAATTCAGACGGAGACTGAACTAAACATACCTCGAAACGTGGTGAAATGTCGTGTACGTTTTATCATTGATTCGTAACCCTTAACACCCCTTCCATAAAGGGTCTCTTGCACAGCACACATCCTCTTGTTGTGCTGTCACTACCAACAAACATCCAGGGACCCTCAGCTGGTGCTGTCTCCCTCTAACAAAGACATTTAGTCTCTAAAAAAAACTAACAAAAAAACCCAAAACATTTAGTTTATCCAAAGAGTATCGTGCCTCCTCTCTCCAAGTTATCTGGTCTGCAGATAAGGAGCAGAGATGTTGTAATCCGAACCGGCTCCAGGGATCGTCACCGGAGAGGAAGAGACAGCAGAAACGCAGGCATGCGTTCAGACTTACCCTTTCCATAGCGAGTCCCTTTAAGGTTCAAGCGAAAAAGGTAAAATTAGGTCCTCCTAATACTGCTTCTGCCTCTCTCATTGGGGAGGGCGTCCTGCCCGGTCCACTTGCTCAAGAGCGGGGGTGTTCATCCGACACGTTCAACCATTCTTCTCCACGCGCTCACACACGAACACACACACCCCCACGCCGACTGCCTGCCGTAAACCTCTCCAGCCCCGCCACACCGGGCCCACTACTGCCCTCTGCTGGCCGGAACGCAGACCAACCAGTCACTCGCTCTGTCAAAGAAGGGAACCTACAACTGCTCTAGAACCCTAGGCCAAATACACTGTCAAATACACAAAAAGCTTCAGCCATTTTAAGCCGAAGTCCAGTGGGCTACATAACACCAACAGGTGAGTATTGTAGTGGAATCATGACCAGGGTAATGGACTGTATTATTTTAATATCAACCCATCCTTGTTTTAACCTCTTCAGTCCCAAGAGTGCCATATGGCAGTAAACCATAAATACTCAAATCTCAAGAGTGCAATATGGTACTCTCGACCTTATACCATTTCAACCAATCAAAATGACTGCCATACTATGGTTCTGAGCCCCTGTTAAAACCCTACAAAATTCTCAACTTTCAAAGGTTTTTCAACCAAAGCCAAAACCCCTTGGAATTTAGGTGGAGCCACTTAATATTGGGCTTGGGACTGAAAGGCGGCCTGCAGTGTAGTGGTTAAGGTACATGACTGGGACACGCAAGGTCGGTGGTTCAATCCCCGGTGTAGCCACAATAACATCCACACAGCCGTTGGGCCCTTGAGCAAGGCCCTTAACCCTGCATTGCTCCAGGGGAGGATTGTCTCCCGCTTAGTCTAATCAACTGTATGTCGCTCTGGATAAGAGCGTCTGCCAAATGCCATTAATGTAATGTAATGTAATGTAATGTAATGTGATGAAACAAAAGCTCAACACAGTGCATTAAACTGGACCTCACCCAAACACAGCTCTTTGTTTGGTCATGCGTGCAGCCCAGCCACGTGCCACAGGACAGTCACTCACACTGATGTAACGTTCAGCACAATACTCCATTCTGCTTACGGAAACAAAATGGCCGTCCAGTAACATCACTCTACATCACTCTACGGAGCCCCCCCCCCCCCTCCTAATACTGCTTCTGCCTCTCTCATTGGGGAGGGCGTCCTGCCCGGTCCACTTGCTCAAGAGCGGGGGTGTTCATCCGACACGTTCAACCATTCTTCTCCACGCGCTCACACACGAACACACACACCCCCACGCCGACTGCCTGCCGTAAACCTCTCCAGCCCCGCCACACCGGGCCCACTACTGCCCTCTGCTGGCCGGAACGCAGACCAACCAGTCACTCGCTCTGTCAAAGAAGGGAACCTACAACTGCTCTAGAACCCTAGGCCAAATACACTGTCAAATACACAAAAAGCTTCAGCCATTTTAAGCCGAAGTCCAGTGGGCTACATAACACCAACAGGTGAGTATTGTAGTGGAATCATGACCAGGGTAATGGACTGTATTATTTTAATATCAACCCATCCTTGTTTTAACCTCTTCAGTCCCAAGAGTGCCATATGGCAGTAAACCATAAATACTCAAATCTCAAGAGTGCAATATGGTACTCTCGACCTTATACCATTTCAACCAATCAAAATGACTGCCATACTATGGTTCTGAGCCCCTGTTAAAACCCTACAAAATTCTCAACTTTCAAAGGTTTTTCAACCAAAGCCAAAACCCCTTGGAATTTAGGTGGAGCCACTTAATATTGGGCTTGGGACTGAAAGGCGGCCTGCAGTGTAGTGGTTAAGGTACATGACTGGGACACGCAAGGTCGGTGGTTCAATCCCCGGTGTAGCCACAATAACATCCACACAGCCGTTGGGCCCTTGAGCAAGGCCCTTAACCCTGCATTGCTCCAGGGGAGGATTGTCTCCCGCTTAGTCTAATCAACTGTATGTCGCTCTGGATAAGAGCGTCTGCCAAATGCCATTAATGTAATGTAATGTAATGTAATGTAATGTGATGAAAGGGTAAAACAAAAGCTCAACACAGTGCATTAAACTGGACCTCACCCAAACACAGCTCTTTGTTTGGTCATGCGTGCAGCCCAGCCACGTGCCACAGGACAGTCACTCACACTGATGTAACGTTCAGCACAATACTCCATTCTGCTTACGGAAACAAAATGGCCGTCCAGTAACATCACTCTACATCACTCTACGGAGCCCCCCCCCCCCCTCCTAATACTGCTTCTGCCTCTCTCATTGGGGAGGGCGTCCTGCCCGGTCCACTTGCTCAAGAGCGGGGGTGTTCATCCGACACGTTCAACCATTCTTCTCCACGCGCTCACACACGAACACACACACCCCCACGCCGACTGCCTGCCGTAAACCTCTCCAGCCCCGCCACACCGGGCCCACTACTGCCCTCTGCTGGCCGGAACGCAGACCAACCAGTCACTCGCTCTGTCAAAGAAGGGAACCTACAACTGCTCTAGAACCCTAGGCCAAATACACTGTCAAATACACAAAAAGCTTCAGCCATTTTAAGCCGAAGTCCAGTGGGCTACATAACACCAACAGGTGAGTATTGTAGTGGAATCATGACCAGGGTAATGGACTGTATTATTTTAATATCAACCCATCCTTGTTTTAACCTCTTCAGTCCCAAGAGTGCCATATGGCAGTAAACCATAAATACTCAAATCTCAAGAGTGCAATATGGTACTCTCGACCTTATACCATTTCAACCAATCAAAATGACTGCCATACTATGGTTCTGAGCCCCTGTTAAAACCCTACAAAATTCTCAACTTTCAAAGGTTTTTCAACCAAAGCCAAAACCCCTTGGAATTTAGGTGGAGCCACTTAATATTGGGCTTGGGACTGAAAGGCGGCCTGCAGTGTAGTGGTTAAGGTACATGACTGGGACACGCAAGGTCGGTGGTTCAATCCCCGGTGTAGCCACAATAACATCCACACAGCCGTTGGGCCCTTGAGCAAGGCCCTTAACCCTGCATTGCTCCAGGGGAGGATTGTCTCCCGCTTAGTCTAATCAACTGTATGTCGCTCTGGATAAGAGCGTCTGCCAAATGCCATTAATGTAATGTAATGTAATGTAATGTAATGTGATGAAACAAAAGCTCAACACAGTGCATTAAACTGGACCTCACCCAAACACAGCTCTTTGTTTGGTCATGCGTGCAGCCCAGCCACGTGCCACAGGACAGTCACTCACACTGATGTAACGTTCAGCACAATACTCCATTCTGCTTACGGAAACAAAATGGCCGTCCAGTAACATCACTCTACATCACTCTACGGAGCCCCCCCCCCCCCCCCCCCGGGGCTCGGCGTGGTACACTCCGCCTGGCTGACTGGCTGCTCCAATGGGAGACCCGGCTGACGTCGTTGCCGGAGCGATTGAGGAGCCATGGATGCGGAAATCAAACGGGCCACCAGTGATGGCCACTGAATGCATTACATCACCACTGACTCTCTTACATACTTTGCAATCTACAATGAATGAAAGAGTACAACGCCTTCCTCGAATGTTGCCTTGAAACTATTCATATTTGCTCACGCTGCAGCATATGTTATTAGGGAAGTAATAACAGAGCTTCTCTAAAATATTATTCTTATACAAATGTATTACATTACAATAGCTACAAGTGGTTTGGTATGAACCAGCAATACTGGAGCTAGAGGTATCCATACTCATTTTGCTAAAGTATAGGTCATTTCCTTGCAACAAAATTGGCAAAAATCACCTAAACAAGTTACACAAATATTGATAAACAATGTACAGAAATAACAATACACTTACAGTAGTGGGGCACTTAACTTTGCAGACGACAACATCAATGTGGGTTTATTGATCGCATCATGTTATGGTGAAATGGAACATGGAGACATGCTTGAACAGAGCCTAGACTAGGGGTCGGCGACCCTGGTCCTGGGGAGCCGCAGGGCGTGCTGGCTTTCGCTGTTACTCAGCACTTAACTGATCAATGAAAGCAGTCGATAATAGAGTTAACACACCTCACCCAGTTTGTTGGGTCTGAATGGATTGATGATTTCAAGGTGAAAACAAAAAGCAGCACACCCCGCGGCTCTCCAGGACCGGGGTCGGCCGACCCCTGGCCTGGCGGAGAGCCTCAGGTGAGTGCAGAGGCCACCTGAAGGACATGTTTACCTGAAAGCCGTGCTTCCCCCTCCACCAGGTGGTGTCCTCTTTAGGGGGCATGTCGATGACGGAAACGATATCTCCCACCTGGAGCAAAGGGAAACAGAGGAACAGCTCAGCCATGACCCTGAATCTAGTCATGTGACAGGCACCCTAAACATTCCACTGGAACATCCAGGGGTCAGAAGGTCAAGGCCCGTCCACACCAAGAGCGATGACTATGATGAAAACTATAAATATGTTGTTTTAAAAAAAACATTCTAACTCAAGTGGATGGCAGAGTCCACACCACGACTATAACGTGACAAACAATATTGTCGGGATTGCGTTCAGACAGAGATTTCTTTCCAGTTGCGTGAAAGACAAAACACTGACAGCCAAACAAAATCCATCCGAATTTACAGGGCGTCACGTTCAAAATGGCAGACGACAGTCCAGAGGCTATTTACAGAACATCACATTACATCAGGTTACGTTACATTGGAGAACGTCCTGGAGAACGTTATCGTTCATCAGTGTGGACACTTGCATCGTTATCGTCACACAAATGGTTATCGTTATAAAGTCCTGCCGTGTTTATTTCCCTATCCATGAACGCAGCCAGCTGATTTCACCAATTAGTTCTACCTCCTGGCTGAAGAATCGCGCTAATTAGCAAATCCACGTGATTGGAACAAAATACTGAGGGCTTTCGCTTTCTGAACCTGGATTTTCCACCTCTGTGCAGTGGCAAACTTCAGACATTTGAATGAAATGTGGCAGCACGTATACAAACTGTCATCTGCTCACAAGATGAAACCCAGGTCTGATTGCACACCATACAGATCCATCGTTAAAAACCTCATTGAGTGACAAAGTACCTGCACAAAAACTACCAGCCCCAGCGTTGAAAAGCAAAATTATATTCAGCGCACATTTTCAGTTCCCATTGATTTAACAGCACACCTGTGAATATTGTCTTTTTATTTCCGTTTTTTATGAGGCACTGCAGTAGGAATGCATCACCAGTGCTATAAATTTGAATCTCTCATACACACACAAACACATGCACGCACGCACACACGCACATGCGCATGCACACACACAGGCACGTACACACCCACATCACCCGCACGTACACATATGCGCTTGCACACAGGCGCGCGCACACACACACACACACACACACACACACACACACACAAAAATATTGTTTTTAAAAACTAGGATGATAGGCCTGGCATAACTATTGCAGCCGCCCTGTTGCTAATATTCCCCCTCACCTCGAAGGACAGCTCGTCAGACGCCTGGGCGAGGTAGCGCTTGATAACGTGGGCGGCCGCGATGGCGGGGACGTTGATGGACGACTCCTCGTGAACCAGCAGGTGGTTCCCCTTGTTATCAATCTGGGGAGAAGAGTTTGACTTTTTTTAATTCCTTAGCTGTCAAGCTTAATAAATGCTTCAGCGTGCGGGGGTTACTGCATCCTCTTTCCTGTACACCTGCGGCTGTTTCGATTTTATCCAGGTGCACTTTGTCTCTCCCCGGACACTTTCATTTTTTAGCACTGTAATGCGGACCTGAGGTTTATTTCAATTGGTATTGCCTCACACCCCAACCCTATTCGGTTACACTATCTGTGCTTCCTCCAGGATGAGACGGAGAGATAAGCAGAGAGAAATAGGGAAAAGGTGACATTTTGTGGACGAGCGCCATGCCCCGAACCGTTCTGATTTGTGTGGAAAATAAAAACAAGTTCAGAGGCGCATACTCATGTTTCACTTTGGAGATAATGCGGTGTACTGCAAGGATAAAAACGTCTGACTAAATTGTTATTTCCTGTCACCTATTTAACAGCGCGATAGAAAAAAATGGTACTCTTTATTCAGAAACAGAAACAGAGTGTGAGAAGTGGGGAACGCAGCCTTCCGTACCTCCATCCACGTGAGCACCGGGCCGCAGTTTATCTTGTTGTCGGCGATCGCCGAGAAACGGGAAAGGTAGGCCATCAGCATCTGGGAAACTGTCTGAAGAGACGGAGAGAGAAACGAAGGGAGAGAGAGAGAGAGCGAATGACAGAAAGAGAGGATGGAGCGGCGACAAGGAAAAGCGGAAGATAAGATGGAGGAACCCGGAGACACGGGGATAGAGGGAGATGAATGGCAGCGATAGAGAGAGAGAGAGAGAGAGAGAGAGAGAGAGGAACGGAAAGGTAGGACGAGTGAGGGAGGAGGAGAAAAAGGGTGGAATGTATAAATAGGCAGCCGGAGATAGAGGGGAAAGAGAGGGGGATCGGGAGATAAAGAGTGAGACAGAAAAAGAGAAAATGTCAGATGACAGGAGATAGAGGGTGGGGTATGTGGGGGTGGGGTAGGGGGTGGGGTAGGGGGGACGAGAGTTTGTCAAAAACATTCCCCCACAAACACTTCAAAGTCAAGAGCTTTATTCAACCGCCTAATGCATAAAGTGCTTTTCGTGGCTTTACACCCACCAACCCGCTAATTCCCTCCGAACACCGCTTATTTCAGAGGGACCTTACACCACACACAGTTCAGAGAGCAATCATTAGGCAATTTGCTTAACGTTTCAAAGGGGTATTTAGATTTTAATAGCAGAAACACAACACGGCGCAATCAAGCGCTGCATCAACAAAGCTAACACTCAATCAGGGAGCATTATGTTCTAAAATACATTCTCTATACGGCAGGTCTACAGCAGACAAAGGGATAATAATGTTCATTATTTAGCCAAAACGCCTGCCAGCTACTGCACTAACAAGTCCGAGCAACTTTATATTAATTTGAAGCTAAATTAAAAACGTTAAATACACCTGAAAAGGCACTTATGGTACACAAATTCCACCCTTTACAGACTCAAATCCAAACAAAAACCCTCAGTGACTTAGTGTGTAGCCAAAAAAGGATTAATGTTTGAAGCGTGAACAGTATAATTACAGCTAGGGTTCAAATATTAAGGTCAAATGAGGATAAACAGTTAATTTTAGTTTTTATTCTTGTTTTGAAATGTATTTTCATCAAACCTACTTTTAATTTTATATTTTGTCAGCCATTTTTTTTGCGCACAACCACTGTATAGTCATGGTTAAAAGCACAGTGCTAGAGACCACTTACACCCTCTCTGTACCCAAAATAGTATGCCAATTAGAAAGCAGTGCATATTACTAGGCAATTTGCTGTACTATGTAAGAGAATGACTGATGACCTGGATCGTCGTGTTCTGTTGTGGAAATTAAATCCGTCCTCCACCTCAAAATGATGCTCTACTTTGACAAATGGTATTTAAAAATAAAAAACCTTAGGAACATGAAAACAAAAGGCCGATGAATACTAGATAAACTGGTGAAAGAGTTCTGGTTCTGCACCAAGCACGCAGCAGTGTACCCATAATGTCAGTGCTCAAGGCCTTCAGAATTCACTAGAACCAGAGCCCTGAGTTTACTGAAGCCATCATGCTAAATCAGACCCGGGTCAAAAAAAAAAAAAAAAAAAAAAATTGTTTTGGATTCAAATACTTGTTCCATTGGTCTTGTCTGGTGCAATTGAGCCAACCACGAGCACCAGAATGTGGGGTTTGAACTTTTTTTGAGAGTCTCAATACACCAGACAAGCTCACTAAAGCATAGAAAAGTATTTTAATCCAAAACAATTATTTATTTGACACAGGTCAGGTGTCAGGGAGGGGACTACAAAGTTCAGCTGCATTCCAGAAAGTTCTTTTTGGAGGTGTACCAGAGGTGCACAGTCCACTGGCACACCCTGGAATAGGTACGTGAAAATCAAACCACACTCAACACTGAAGAGCCGGTGTAGCCGAAGCCTAAGTTACAATACATTACATTACATTAATGGCATTTTGGCAGATTCTCTTATCCAGAGTGACGTACAGTTGATTAGACTAAGCGGGAGACATTCCCCCCTGGAGCACCTACCTTGTCTGTGCCAGTCATGTACCTTAACCACTACACTACAGGCCGCCCTAATGAACTTACAATTTTAACATAGGGTAACGTACAGAGTAAATTTTCATTTATGCAACATGATGTAACACATTCTAAAAGTACATTTAAGATGAAGGAAGCAATTTAAGATGAAGGAAGTAATTAAATAAGATGGTGTTTCTAACCGACTCACTCATTGTGTCAGTATCTCTGCAGTCGTGAGGTATGGCATTAATGTGAGCTTTCTCATTCATCCCTCTGAGGTCAGACCAGCCCTTCCGGAAAAATGGGCTTTGACCTCAATCTGCCCTGTCTGAACAATCTCCTCAAGTCTCAAAGGGATGCTTGAGTGCCAATTTGGGCTGCAAATTTAGCTGAACACACACACACACACACACACACACACACACACACACACACACACACACACACACACACACAGGTATACCAACTGCCTCCAGTTAACAATACCACACATTCCTACAAAAACCAGTTTCACTGGTTCTTAACGTCCCAAAAGACATTAACTGACTTTTTTATTGAGCACGATAGGTGAAATCTGACCTTGGAGAGAGAGGCCGAGGCTTTGTTATCCAACACCAGAGTTAGTCACCAGAGCACTGCAGATTATACAGAAGAGCTGGGAGCCACGGATGGTGGGAGGCTCTATTTAGCACTCCCCAGCTTCCATTACTGTGAACCACGAGGGTGGGCATTAACAGCCATTCAAAGCACAGGCAGGTGGATTATAATGTGAAAATGTACCACCAAGTTCAAGCGTACTTGACAGAAAACAAATGAGAAAAAATGGCAGCACTAGAGAAGTTTCTAGAACCGTATAAACAAGGAGAGAGAGACCCGCATCTGCACTCCGGATTCTCACGGGGCCCATTATGTACCGTCCACAACGCGGTAAAATACTTTAATTACCTAACAAGCCTGTGACTCAAGCCTCACAAACAGTATGATAAAAGCACCTGAACACCACGCAAGCCTCTTGCGAAATTACAGAAACGCATTTGGCCATGTTCAATTTGGACAGAAAAACACTGCCTGCAAATGCTTATAACCCCGGCAAAACGGAAAGAAAACTAAATACTCCATGCACAACCCCATCTCTGTAATCTACTCTGGCTCAGGGGCAGGGAGTCAGAGAACACAACATCAGCATGCCTAGTACATACACACAGATTTCCATTCAAATTATATCCACTTTCCTCTCGAAGATACATATTTTACATATTTTTCTGCCATTAGATAGCCCAAACCACATCTCTGACAGGTGAATCCAGGTGAGTTCAGTTTTACCTTTTTGACCATCCTTGTTTATTCCATGGAGTTTTGGTAGATTTGGTGACATTGCTGGTAACTGGTTACACAAGTTTGTTTTCAGACACTAAATAGCAAAGTTTCATTCGAATTAAACCTATGCAATGTTGAGAGGCAATGTCGTCTGACATGGAAACATTGAGCAACGTCAAACCTAATTTTAAAGATGCTTTTTGGATTTTATACGCTTGCTTTTTCACATTCTACTTGCATGTTTCATCAAATTTGAATACTTGGCAGGATTTTCACACCCTACACCACCAGTGGAAAACAGCATGCAGAGGAGCAATCACAGAAAAGTGCAAACCACCATCAAAAAGGGCATCAAATATGGCATTTTAGATTTTATTTTTGAATGAAAGACTGCCACATTACATTAATGGCATTTGGCAGACGCTCTTATCCAGAGCGACGTACGGTTGATTAGCCCAAGCAGGAGACAATCCTCCCCTGGAGCAATACAGGGTTAAGGGCCTTGCTCAAGGGCCCAACGGCTGTGCGGATCTTATTGCGGCTACACCGGGGATCGAACCACCGACCTTGCGGGTCCCAGTCATTTACCTTAACCACTATGCTACAGGCCGCCCTTTGGTTGTTTGCATCCACACTGATGCAGGCTAGTAGCCTGGCAGAGACTGAGGACAGCAGAGACCGTGAGGACAGCAGAGACCGTGAGGACAGCAGAGACCGTGAGGACAGCAGAGACTGGGGACAGCAGAGACTGAGGACAGCAGAGACCGTGGACAGCAGAGACTGAGGACAGCAGAGACTGAGGACAGCAGAGACCGTGAGGACAGCAGGCCCCGTGAGGCTGAGACCAGCAGGCCTCACACCGTGCTCCTCCATTTCAGGAGGCTGGGTCCTACCTCAGGCTGCTCCTTCAGGGTGTGGAATCGGGGCAGCTCGGCGAGCTGGGAGAAGCGGCGGTCGTAGATACACAGGTGCAGGTGCTTGTCGAGGACGCGGAAGTCTTCATAACTGCGCCTCACGATCCAGCTCCGGCCCTGGGAGGACAACCAGAGGCCGGGGTCAGAGGGAGGAGGGGAGCGAACGAGAACAGGGGCCCGGGAGAGAGGGAACCGAGAGAGAGGAGGAGTCTGAGAGAAGAGGAGAGCGAACGAGAGCAGGGGCCCGGGAGAGAGGGAACCGAGAGAGAGGAGGAGTCTGAGAGAAGAGGAGAGCGAACGAGAACAGGGGCCCACGAGAGAGGGAACCGAGAGAGAGGAGGAGTCTGAGAGAAGAGGAGAGCGAACGAGAACAGCGGCCCAGGAGAGAGGGAACTGAGAGAGAGGAGGAGTCTGAGAGAAGAGGAGAGCGAACGAGAACAGAGGCCCAGGAGAGAGGGAACTGAGAGAGAGGAGGAGTCTGAGAGAAGAGGAGAGCGAACGAGAACAGGGGCCCAGGAGAGAGGGAACCGAGAGAGAGGAGGAGTCTGAGAGAAGAGGAGAGCGAACGAGAGCAGGGGCCCACGAGAGAGGGAACCGAGAGAGAGGAGGAGTCTGAGAGAAGAGGAGAGCGAACGAGAGCAGGGGCCCGGGAGAGAGGGAACTGAGAGAGAGGAGGAGTCTGAGAGAAGAGGAGAGCGAACGAGAACAGGGGCCCAGGAGAGAGGGAACCGAGAGAGAGGAGGAGTCTGA
The DNA here is from genome assembly GCF_963514075.1 of Conger conger. NCBI lineage: Eukaryota > Metazoa > Chordata > Actinopteri > Anguilliformes > Congridae > Conger > Conger conger. The sequence continues at coordinate 41,012,413 of NC_083772.1, read as the reverse complement.
GAGAAGAGGAGAGCGAACGAGAACAGGGGCCCAGGAGAGAGGGAACCGAGAGAGAGAAGGAGTCAGAGAGACAGAGGGGGCGAGGCACAGAGAGAGGAAGGGTCAGAAGGCGGGGGGGGGGGAAAGAGCAAGGAGCGGGATGAAGGGGAAAGAACTGTGAGAGAATGGGAAAGTGTGAGAGGCTGCGGGAGACAGTGTGGGATGTGGGCAGGTGGAGATGAGGGAAATGGAGAGGGAGAGAGTTGGAGCGCTTTGTGGGGCACGTTACATCAGGCTATTGTGATCATCTGGACACAATGGGAACAACAGAGGCACTGTGAGCGCAGAGGAGACGCCCAGTGACATTCCACAGGAGCCCGTCTGACGCTTTGGAGCATATACCCATGTTATACGAAGAGATGTATTTAAATTGTTTAAAGCGCTTGGGGCTCCACGTAACCCAAATGCAAGTTTGGTAGCCCAAGCAGAAGTAGGTTTGCTAGTTTCAGACTGGCGCAGTTATTGTTTTCCCGTTCAGTGTCCAAACTGTTAGAATAGCAAATGACCTTGTGTCCATACAGGCAGGTGTAAAATTAGGTGTGGCCATGGTAACTGTTGGTGTATTGTTAGGTTGAATGCATTTGGGCTATGACCAAGAAAACCTGGTCTTAAGTCATATCACAGTTTCCTTGTTATTTTAAAGGAGCAAGATTAAGATAGATAGGCATGCGCATAAGGTGCGTACACACTCTTCTGTTACCCACACGGGGGCATGCACAAAGATACTGAAAACCATCAAAATTACAATGTGAAAGATTATTATTGTGTATATAAAAAAACTATAACAATACATAATGGGTGGTCATAGTCTGAATTAAGACAACTACAGAAATGATGACTAAAATTGGCCATATAAAAAAATGTACGATAAAGAAGCCTAATCCAAAATCCAGGACATTTATGATGCAATGTAGGTTACACATGCATTCAAATCATTATCCTGGATGAAGACAAGGCTCCTGTATATTGGCCAACAACGTCATTCCAGCAGTCTGCCAGGGGGATCTCCCAAGAGCGATGACTGTTCGGGGACGACGGCTATCCATAAAAGCCATGACCGGAGACACATAGTCTAGTCTACAGTATATAGGGCCGGTTCCACAGACACAGATTAAGCCTGGTCCTCGACTAAATTCAATTTTGAATGGAGAATCTGCATACAAAACTAATTTTACTCCAGGAATAAGCTTAGTCTGTGTTTGTGAAATCAGCCCCTCCTGTGTGAATTGTCAATGATTTAAAAAACGTTCAACGTAAGCACGCACTGTAGCCGACTAGAGAAAACAGCGCTGAACATGCACTTCAGACGCGGTTTCATGGGGTAAAATTAGTAACTGTGTTTACTGCGGGAATGAAGAGAGTTTACAGCATAGGTCGGCTACCCAGGAACTCTATATAGAGTTGCACACAGTATACACAATTTATCCAGGGTGAGGCTGCCAACTGCAGTCATATTTTTTTACTACTTCTGTGTTTGGTTGAGTGGACATCGGTATTTGAGTGAGACAAAATATTCTCTATCCGTAAAAGTTTTTTATGGTGGGTGAACACATGTAATACATTCTTAAATTTTAGTTTTATTTATTTGCCCTTTACATGCGTAAGAGAATGAGTATAAAACTAGGGATCGCAGGCGATTCCCTCTCCTGTGGCAGGTGTTTGTCCCCTCAACAAACTGAACTTATCCACACACTATTATTTTCACCAATTGTGCGACGGCGGGGGGGTTGCTTTCAGGCACACAAGCCCCCCTGTAGGTCTCCTCCGATTAAGTGCACAGGACAAAACAACCCAACACTATTTTCTTCCCAAACTTTGTCCATTCCTCACATCAAATTTGCAGCCAAAAACTCCAACCCTTTCTGTCAGATGGTCTTTTTAGATGGTCAGGGGGGACTTCCCTCCTGTACATGGTTAACGACACAGTGTGTGACAAATCAAAGAACCAAAATAGAAACCAAACGTGCATTTTCGTAGTGAACTGGTCACCCCCATCCTAACACTCGGTTCAGGTGCTCGACTCCATTGACATCTTCAGTCATATCTACCCCTACAGCTGTCAGCTTGAAACAGCTGTTTAAATCCACCGCCCACCACCAGAAGCCTTTTCTCACGGACGTTCTGCTCCCTGCACTGACCTCCCACAGTGCCAAAGCTCTTACTGTAGCTGTCCAGGAGCTGGAGGTGTTAGGTATCCCAGAGTGCTACTCTCACCCTAGCTTCGGGCTTCCCCTTCAGTTCTGGCCAACATCTTTGCATCACAGGAAAAAAAGCAACACAAAAAGCAACACAACTCAAATTACACTTGCAGCATTAATGCTACAGGCACTGTCAACATTTCTAACCGACTAATCTTTGGCGGGGGGGTTTTAAGCATTGGCCAATTAAACTGAATTTTTAATGATGCCAGATTTAGGTCGTCAACCCAACATCTTCCATCTGCAGTGCACTGCTTTGGCTCTCCTTCTTTGCACGATACTTTCCTAACCCAAAACCATCTCAAAGAAAAATAAAATTGTTACATACAGTGCCTGTGGCTTGGCATGCTTTTTGTATTGACTCTCAAGGCTACTTTTTTTAATAAAACAAGCCATTTTTAGCCGTCAGCAGCCTAACGGTTAGCTATTATTTTCCTCTGTTGCCGAGCGGCAAAAACAAAAACTCTGACGGACAGAAACACTGCACGCTGCTTTCCCCACTTCAGCTCACTCACCACAAGGCAGGCTCACTGAACCGAGCATCACCAACGCACTCAAACGCTGAAACTATTTTAAGTTTGCTCGAGCATCTTTTAGCCCAGCACTTCTGGTGTTGGGATGCTGGCAGTACAAAACAAACCAACAAAAAACCTTGGAGAAAAAAAAAAAAAAACTATTATTTTGAACACCTACAACACCTACAGTGTCCTACTTTTGAGTTTTACTCACTCAGCTGAATTTAATTTGGTGAATCAGCTTGCATTCATTGCAGCTGCTCCGGATAAAAGCATTAGTCAATGTAATTTGAGGTTTTGACAGGGGGCAAGTTCTCCGGTAATTGGTAGAACTTGAAATACAAAAAATATTTGGAACACAAAGTGAGCTTCACACTGTTAATGATTCCAGGTAATTAATTCAGCTGCAATACACCTCATGGCCTAAACTAAGCTTTACAGCCCTTAAACTGAATTGTACTTTACAAAAAATACATTTTGTGTTCACAATGTCAGTGTTTAGGACTCCAGGATCAAAATCAAAACAAACAGTAACATATACATATATAAACCTAAAGAAAAAATCTGTTTGTGTACTTCAAATCAGTCACCAGTCCAGTAAAGTTGGAGGGATGGCTAAATTATATGGTTTGAATGGAAACCACCAAAAAAAAAAAAACAGAAAAATAGAATCTTTCACATTAGTGTAGATGCTAAATATTTCCTGTCATTGTAACATAAGTGCATGTCTGCCAATACAACCCAAGGCTTAGTTAGCACAGCATCTTGTGTGCCTCCTCAATCTCATTTTCATGGTGTCAATTCTTCCGACAAAGCTAAAAGGCGTGTTGTTAGCACACCTATTGTTTCCCCCACATGAAATGGGTCAAGCAGACTAATATCCGCTTTGCCAGAAACATCTCTCTCTGTTCTTTCGATATTTCACATTACTCAACAATTCCCCAGCTGAGCTCTAAGCAAACACAGCAGTTAGAGTTTGTGGAGTCATTACTCCAGAGAACATTTATTTATTTTGCACACTGCAAAAAGAATGAAGCAACAAAGAATAGCAGATGTACAGTACAAGTTCTCCAATACTGTGAATCCTGAATCCACACTCCGAACACGACCATTTTTGCATTAAAACATTTGGCAAGGAATGATTGGAGCGCTCCACAGAGTCCTACCTGACAGCAGATCTGGATCAGGTACACCAGCTCTTTCAACTCCTGGCCATTCCTTGTCACTTCATTCTGTTCCTCTGCTAGAGCCAGCTACAGAGAGAGAGCGTGCGTGTGTGTGTGAGAGAGAGAGAGAGAGAGAGAGAAAAATGAGTCAGAACAAGGGTGAGACTGACATCACCATGCCAAGAGTTCATGTTTTTTCTTTTTTTTCCCCCCATTGGGAGTGAACAAAGACAAAGAACACAACACAACAAAGTGGTCTGAGTAACCTTATTGTTGCTGACATGAAGAGAACATAGAGAGAGAGATAGCAGGAGAGAGACAGAGAGAGAGATGGGCTCGTGCACCATGAATAATACATTAAACCAATAGCATTCCTACACTGAGTGAGTGCTCCACGGAGGAGGGACAGAAAATATTCTACAAGGACCCAAGATCACGCCGCCCTGTTAAATATTACAAAGGTAGATGCTAATTCACAGCAGGGAATTTTCTTTTTATTCCCCCCCCCCGGTGCCACAGTCAAGATGTGAGCTTCAAAAGAACAAAGTCAATTTTCGTCAGGTATTAGCGTCTGTCTGTCTGTCAGGGGGATCAGCGACTGCCTGTCAACTGCTCACCTCTTTCACTGTAACTCCCACCTCCAACGTTTAATCATTCACGACTTCAGGACCGGAGTGACTGCCGAGAACAAGGACCCCGCGCTTTGACGTCTGACCTTACTAAACAGCGGATTGCTGTCAAGGGCTCAAGCTGCTTTCATGAATAATTCAATGATCATTTTTTTACGCTACGACAGGCGAGGTTCCTAGACGTGCCCATTCGATGTTTTCAAACTCTCCCCAGCATTTATTTGGATTGTCGCTGTTAAAAAGATTGTTTGGTGGGTCGTGAACTTGTGTTTTGCTTTTCTTGGGTAAACGTCTGTCTGGGTTGAAGGTGAGACCGAGGGCACTCGTAATACACTTAAGAGCAGCCGGCCGACAGGCCAAATGGATCAGTGATCAGTTACAGTATAGCGGTGGGGAGATGTGCTCTTAGACTATCAGAGAACATCGCCCACTGATGCGTCCTGCCAGCCCCAGATGAGGACAATCATATAGTCTGACTGGGAAAGGAAAGCAGTGACCTCAGCCAAAATACTCCTAATAAATACAATCAATAACCTATATTCTTCATCTACATCTGTATTTGCTGTATTAACCCCCCCCCCGCCCGCCAAAGACATTAAATACACACCAACCCTCACGAGATATTGAGGGTTAATATCGCTTTCTCCTGCATCCTGCCTGAAGAAAGATCGATACAGCCACAAGGTGCTTGTGACGGGTCGGCTTGCTGAGAATCGATTGATTGCTTTCTCCATTTAGGCAGAGTGTATTACGACCACATGCTACACGTGTGCGACAAAGGCATGCGTTCAGGAAAAAACAATGAATAACCTATAGCTCAGGTCTTCTTTTCAGGTAAACGAAACACAATGTAGTGGCAAAAGAAGTACTGAGACTCCTATTGAATTTGCAAAGTAAGCTTGTGTTTATTCATTACATCATGGTCACGCTTTGAGTGCCTGAGTTTTGTCCCTTTCCCACTTTCTTGCAGCAGAACATCAAAATCAGAATGGAGCAGCAAGTTTTGCAGGAATGGACAGGACAATGCAGTGCTTAGCCAAATCAATATCACATGTTACCGATGGATCTTTAAATAAAAACGGCAACATTTTGGGAAATATACCTTCTTTTCTGACCCAGACTTAGATTTAATTTTCATTTTTGTGCATTCACTGGCTAAATTTCCATGTTAGCAGAACATGTTAGCTTAGCATAAAGGCTTGAAGACTATCGGATTCAGTAGCCTTCAGAGAAGTTCTACAAGGCTTCCAGCCTTTATGCTAAGCTAACACATTATGCTAACATGGAAATTGAGCCGGTGAATGCACAAAAATGAAAATGAAATCGAACATCACGTCTGGGTAAGTAGGAAAAAATATATATTTCCCAAAATGTTGCCGTTTACCTCACAGGCAACAGTAAGCTCAGGCAGTAAGGCGAGTTACCCTCCTGATGCCTAAATGATCTACTGGGAACCATCAGCTGACGTGTTCCTCAGGATAGCACTGTGTCGCACCCTCTAAAATTAGGGCTGAGAAACGAAGCTGTCAACTGATCAGCAGTCTGCTTCTTTTTTATTTTATTTTTTTTATTTTTTACTTTCCCCAACTGTAGACCTCTATGTAGGGTAACAGTAAACACACTGCCCTGCACTGAGAACCCAGGAGGTTTCCAACATGGGCCATCCAATGCAATCAGCAAGAGACAGGCAAGATCAAAAGTGAGGGCTATAACAGGGAACTGGCTCTCATTTGATCGTGAAGTCTTCAAGACATTGCATCAACCGACTTTTCAACCAGGCCCCCGTTGCAGTGGAGGTGGAGAACATTTCAGTCAAACAGTGGAGGACATATCACTATCACTTCATCAAACGCCACTGAGGGACGGGCAATTAACCTCTCAAACCCAAA